>NC_058121.1:29247231-29389731 GCF_914725855.1 Thunnus albacares | reverse complement strand
TTCGTGCTGGCCTGTCTGCTGACCGGCATGGCGTTGCTGGCCGTGTTCAAGGTGGACGGGGACAACCGTACGGTGAACGCCGTGCTGATCGCCATCGGCAGCGTGGTGGGTTTGGCTCTGCTGCTGAACTGCAGGACGTGGTGGCAGGTGACCGATTCAGTGCTGAACTCTCAGAGGAAGAGGCTGCACGGCGCCGCCAACAGGATGCACAAGCTGAAGAGCGAAGGCTTCATGAAGGTGAGAGGACGCCGTCACCCGGCTGACGCTCATCAGGCTCGATGTTTAGTTTGAAACATTCAAATCAAACTAAACTCTTCCATGTTCAGTCCGTCTTCATTAATCTGGATGTTATAACAGTTCATGCGTCGCAAAACAAACCGTTCCCTGAATGTGCGTGACCTCTGGTGACCTCTGGTGACCTCTGGTGACCTCTGGTGACCTCCCTCAGGTGCTGAAGAACGAGGTGGAGCTGATGGCGAGGATGGCGAAGACCATCGACGGCTTCACGCAGCATCAGACGAGGCTGGCGGTCGTCATCGACGGACTCGACTCCTGCGAACAGGACAAAGTTCTGCAGATGCTCGACACGGTGAGGAGACGCATGTTTATGATTGTCTTGTTTTTTAATACTTTATTTACAGTTTTCAGTAGGGAGGCAGGATGTTATCGGCACGTCATCGGTATCGGCCGATAAAAGCTCTAAAATGAAATATCGGCATCTGCGAATTCTACTGATTATGAGACTGATATGTCGCCTTCTCCTCCTCCTTCTGACTGTGCTTCCCTCCATGGACTGTATCACCCTGACGGTCCCGGTGTTTCCTCCGCAGGCTGCACGTCACGGGCAGCTGAGTGAAGTGCAGCCTGCGGAGGAAACACCGGGACCGTCAGGGTGAAACAGTCCGTCGAGGAGCTGCTGTGTTCGGCTGCACAGATAGGAAACACCTCGGCTGACAGGATGTACCACTCTGTGCAAAAAAAAAAAAAAAACCTCCTTCTTTTTGGTTTATAACGGCGGTTGTCAACCAGCGTATCAGGTGCATTAGCGCCACCTTCTGCTCCGGAGTGTGGACCAGAGATTAAATCCTACACATTAATCCTGTCTGTCTAATAAACTCAATGAAAACTCTACTGCTGCTCCCACTTGGCAGGTTCATTAAAGTTTTAATGTTGAGCTCCTGAACTCCAGTCTTCCTCAGTTCTTCCTTCATATATTGTCTTTCTTGATCATAGTTAGTATAATCTATGCTGCAGGTATAATAGTCTCCTCAGTCAGCTGGAAAATAATATGTTCATATATCAGCATCAACCGGCCACAATGAGTTGGAAATATCAGCATATCATGCATCTCTAGTTTTCAATTTTACAATAACAGAATATATTTATATTTATATTTAGAGGACACAAAAAATAACATAAAGAAAATGCAACACTAACAGGCTGCCAGACGAAAAGTAAAGTCAGATGAATAAATGAATCATGTAGCAGGTCAGAGCCCCTATGAATGCTGGGTAATATGACACAAATCTATTCTGTGTATTTGTGTGATTTTCTACAAGAACGATATTATTACTGAGTTTCTACAGATTGAATTATTATCATCATGAGAAAAGATTTAAAAAAGAGTAAAACAGTTTTGACTGAAATCAGATCACATCTGCAGCACATCTTATTTCAGACGTGAACAAACTGAGCTGCTCGTTGCTTCGTCTGTTATCAGATCAGCAGGTTTCTTCCTGACGTCAGACGCTTTAATCAGAACAGACGCTGATGAAACAGGAAATCTCTGAAGAACTGAAACTCTGGTTTAAATCCCGTGTTTCGTGCTGCAGGTGCGCGTTCTCTTCTCCAAAGGTCCGTTCATCTCCATCTTCGCCAGTGACCCTCACATCATCATCAAAGCCATCAACCAGAACCTGAACAGCGTCCTGCGAGACTCCAACATCAACGGACACGACTACATGAGGAACATCGTGCATCTGCCCGTCTTCCTCAACAGCAGAGGACTCTCCAGCGCCAGGAAGATGTGCGCCGCCGCGCCGGCCAACGGAGACGCCGCCAACACTGACGGTAACCGTTACTGTGGTACAAAATGTTATTCACACGTTCACGTTCCTCAGAGGATGAATCCTGATATTATATACTGATGACATCACAGATGATTCTGTAAATAACAGAATATGAAGAGTTTCTATAAAACATGGTGTTGTTGATGCTCTTCAGCTCTAATTCATCTGTAACGAGTCCACATGCAGGAAATTAATCTGTTACTATTTTGATAACTGCTGGTTGCAGCTTCTCAAATGTGAAGATTTGAATCTTTTATGTCATGAACTGAAAATCTTTTGATTAGATTAAACAGCTGAAGACACTTTGGACTCTGAGAAATCATCTGATGAAAGTTACTGCAGGTCATCCTGTCGGGAACATGAACGTGTAAAAAAACAAATTTAATTCATAAAGTTCGATATTTCACTCAAAACTACAAAAGTCAACCACACGATGGCGCCAGAGGATCATCAAACACTTCATACTGATTTATATTGAAATATAACTGTGTGTGTGTGTGTGTGTGTGTGTGTGTGTGTGTGTGTGTGTGTGTGTGTGTGTGTGTGTGTGTGTGTGTGTCGGCAGGTTGGCATGAGGAGCTGGACAGGAAACTGTCTCAGCACAGTTTAGGAGAACTCACCAAGTTTGGCAGCAAGATGACGCTGAACCGCCGGGTGAGTGTGTGTGTGTGTGTGTGTGTGTGTGTGTGTGTGTGAGAGTGAGTGTGTGTGTGTGTGTGTGTGTGTGTGAGAGTGAGTGTGTGTGTGTGTGTGTGTGTGAGAGAGAGTGTGTGTGTGTGTGTGAGTGTGAGAGAGTGTGTGTGTGTGTGAGAGAGTGTGTGTATGTGTGTGTGTGTGAGAGAGAGTGTGTGTGTGTGTGAGAGAGTGTGTGTGTGTGTGTGTGTGTGTGTGAGAGAGTGTGTGTGTGTGTGTGTGTGTGTGTGAGAGAGTGTGTGTGTGTGTGTGTGTGTGTGTGTGATCTGATTCTGACTTTAAGGCTGCAAATAAAGATCGTTTTCATTATCAATTAATCTCCTGATTATTTTCTTTTCTAATCAATAAGCTGTTTGCTCTGTAATATATAATATATGACGTCAACTTTGTCCACAGACATTCAGTTTAATGTCACATGACAAAGAAAATCATTAAATCTTCACATTTAAGAAAAAACAACCAGCAGATTTTTCTCTTCGTCTTTGAAAACGATTAATTAATTAATTGATTAATGGACTGATTGTTGCAGCTCTAAACCAAAGAAAAGTAAAACTATTGAAATCAGCAGCAGCAGCGTGTTTCAGTCAATCAATCGATCAGTTTTTATTGATAAGGTGTTCTTTGTGTGCAGGACACGTACCGGCGGCGGCAGGTGCAGCGATCGGTGACTCGTCAGATGTCGTTCGACCTGACGAAGCTGCTGGTGACGGAGGATTGGTTCAGTGACATCAGCCCGCAGACCATGAGGAGGCTGCTCAACATCGTCTCGGTCACAGGTCACTAGATCAATAAATATTGACCAGTATGTCCTGATCGGGTATCTCTTCTGGCCCCGATCCTCTAAAGAGAAGACGTCTGACATCATGATAAGTTCGTTTAAACACTCCAAACTCCAGCAGCGTCACTCTAAAGTCGACTCTTCCTGTTTGTACCTGCAGGTCGTCTGCTGAGAGCCAATCAGATCAGCTTTAACTGGGACCGCCTGGCGTCCTGGATCAACCTGACGGAGCAGTGGCCCTACAGGACGTCCTGGCTCATCCTGTACCTGGAGGAGACCGACGGAGTCCCCGACCAGGCCACGCTCAAGACCGTCTACGAGAGGTCAGAGGTCACACTTAGTGTCATATCAGAGGTCAGAGGTCACACTCGCTGCAGACTCTCAAACATTAAACAACAGTTTTTAAAAAAACCAAACCAGAATCATGTCACAACTTGGTGCCTACATTACCCACAATGCACCTGGACCTCTGACCTCTGACCTCTGACGTCTCTGTGAAACGTGTTGAGTATTTATATTATTGTATTTCATGTGTTTCTTGTGTGTCTGACGTCAGAGTGTCGAAGAACATCCCCACCACCAAAGACGTGGAGCCTCTGCTGGAGATCGACGGAGACGTCCGCAGCTTCGAGGTCTTCCTGTCGTCCAGAACGCCGGTCCTGACGGCCCGAGACATCCGCACCTTCCTGCCCTGCACCGTCAACCTGGACCCCAAGCTGAGAGAGATCATCGCAGGTACAGTACTGTAATACTACCGCAATACTACTGCAATACTACTGTAATACTACTGTAATACTACTGTAATACTACTGCAATACTACTGCAATACTACTGTAATACTACTGTAATACTACTGCAGTACTACTGTAATACTACTGTAATACTGCACCGTCAACCTGGACCTGGAGATGTTTTCTCTCTCTCTCTGATCCAGATGTTTATCTCTCTGTCTAATCCAGATGTTTCCTCTCTCTCTGATCCAGATGTTTTCTCTCTCTGATCCAGATGTTTTCTCTCTCTGATCCAGATGTTTTCTCTCTGATCCAGATGTTTTCTCTCTCTCTAATCCAGATGTTTTCTCTCTGATCCAGATGTTTTCTCTCTCTGATCCAGATGTTTTCTCTCTCTCTCTCTGATCCAGATGTTCTCTCTCTCTCTAATCCAGATGTTTCCTCTCTCTGATCCAGATGTTTTCTCTCTCTGATCCAGATGTTTTCTCTCTCTGATCCAGATGTTTTCTCTCTCTGATCCAGATGTTTCTCTCTCTCTGATCCAGATGTTTTCTCTCTCTGATCCAGATGTTCTCTCTCTCTCTAATCCAGATGTTTTCTCTCTCTGATCCAGATGTTTTCTCTCTCTGATCCAGATGTTTTCTCTCTCTGATCCAGATGTTTCTCTCTCTCTGATCCAGATGTTTTCTCTCTCTGATCCAGATGTTTCCTCTCTGTAATCCAGATGTTTCCTCTCTCTGATCCAGATGTTTTCTCTCTCTGATCCAGATGTTTCCTCTCTGTAATCCAGATGTTTCCTCTCTCTCTGTCTGATCCAGATGTTTTCTCTCTCTGATCCAGATGTTTTCTCTCTCTGTCTGATCCAGATGTTCGTGCGGCCCGTGAACAGATGAATATGGGCGGGGTCACCTACCCGCCCCTCCCCCTGCAGGAGGCTCAGCCCCGCCCCACCTCGGTGTACAGTCAGGTGTCGTCAGCGTGCTCGCCGTCCGCCTCCTTCAGCGGCCCGTTCAACCAGCCGGCAGGGGGCGGAGTCTCCCCGCAGCCTCACAGCAGCTACTACAGCGGCATGGCCGGACCGCAGCACCCCTTCTACAACCGGGTGAGTCCAGGCTCCGCCCACACACACACACCTGTCAGGTGACAGGTGGAACAGCTGGGCGCCGCGGTACAGTTTATTAAATACTTAACTATTTGAAGGGAAACTCTATCAGCAGGTGAGCTCTGCAGATGTTCCAGCTGTTCTCTGTGGTTGGTAACGCTGTGATGTCATCAGCACCGTCACACAGACCTGCTCTCCTGGTTCAGTTTAACATTTACCGTTTGTTTCATTTCCTGTTTAAATATGATTTAATTTGATTTATTCTCTGTGCTGTCGGATCAACTGTGTCTCAGATTGTTTTTATTAACCGGATCATCATAAAACCTCATAAACTCTGAGCTCAACAGTCCCTGCAGGAACTACATTACATATTAACTAATAAACCCCAACATTAACTCTAATTAAACTAATCACTATTATTGATTACAACCAGAACCTCAACGTCACTGTTTGTGTTAATTTGCAACTAAAGATTATTTTCATTTTCTTTATTAATTGATTAGTTGTTGTTTGGTCTATAAAATGTCAGAAAATAGTGAAAAATGATCATCACTGTTTCCCAAAGACCTCAAAGACATTCAGTTTACTGTCATAGGCTCTGTTTACACCTGGTATTAATTAATTCAATAAATTCTCTGTTGATCAACTAATCGACTAATCAGCTGCAGCATCACATTAACTACATTTATAGCTGATCTGAACCTTTATGTTTTTATTGTGTTCATGTGGAGAATATTCCTCAATAAAGTTGTGATTATTTAATGACCAGAAACAGGAAGTGTTCCGTCTGTGTATAATAAAATATATATATAAATATATAAAAGTACTCAGAGCGAGTTAAAGCAGCAGTAATATTCTGATGTCTGTGTAATATACAGTATAAACTAGACTGAGGAAGAGGATTATTGTGTTGATTTCTATGAGACCTTGTAGTTTAACAGATCAGAGTAGTGATGTAACTTCCTGTTGGGACTGAGTGTGACAGCAGAGATTCATTCATGTTTTTTAAGTTGCCTCCTTCTTATTGTTTCATGTTGAATCATCTACCATGAACATTATTTTGATTTTCTGCCCCCCCCCCCCCCCCCCCCCCTCCCTCAGCCATATTTCCCCCATCACCTTTACCAGTTGCCACGCCCCCTCATGGCCTCCTACCCATCATACCTTGCTCCACGCCCGCTCGCTAAAAGCTGCTTCCCGCGGGACGCCGCAGCCGTAAGTACAACACGCACCAGAACCAGTTTAACATCAAGTCACAGATGGTTTTAACTCCTGAAATGTTGTTTTATGGTTTCTGTCCTCCAGCAGAGTCACATGACGAGTTTTTATCTGAACGTTTGTCTGATTCACTCATTAAACATCGAAACACCAACGAGAAACAAACCTGACTCACTGAGAAATAAATAAAGACTGAATGAACCAAGTGTTAAATAAATAAAGACAATAATGTTTTTTATTGAAGCATCTCTCCACCGTCAAAATATCCAATAAAGGCATAAAAATTACCTCAAATTAGAAACTAACAAATAAACAAAATTAAACAGAAAATATTCAGTAAATTGACGTCACATCAGAGAGACTTGTTGTCTTTCTCCAAACATACAGAGAAAGTTAATGGAAAATAAATCCTGTTAAAATAAATGATGTTAATGAGCATTTATTTACAGGTTGTTTTTTTTAAAAAATGTTAAGAACTTTATACATTTATTAATTTGTAGTTATTCGACCATGTTAGTTCATTAATTCATTAGTTTTTCTATTTCCTGATCAGTCAGGTTTGTATGGAAGTTCATTTCCACCAGAAAAGTGGATGAAAAGTTAATAATTAAAAATAAAATAAAAATATTTTAATGAATTAATATTTTGAGATACGACCTCAACATCAGGGTTGATATTAACGATTATTTTCATTATCAGTTAATCCACTGATTATTTTTTAATCATTTGGTCTCTAATAATAATAATAACAATAATAATAATAATAATAATAATAATAATAATAATCTCATAATGATGTCTTCAGATGTTCACTTCAGCTAACATCTGTCATTTATGCTTTAATGATTTAAACAATTAATTATCAGAATACTTATTGATTAATTCTCAATCGAGGAATAATCAATTAATCAACTATTAATTTCAGCCGCTGTTAAAATGATAAGATTATTTAATTTGTTAAATTTAATTAAGAAATTCATAATGACTTTAGAAATCAAACTTATGAGATTCAAAGACAAACGTTTGATTTAGTGTTTAATGAATAACAGAATATTTATGTTCATCTGTTTTTGGCGGTGTTTGACTTCCATACGTTTGTTTCTCGCTACATCTTAAAACATTCAGAAACTTTAATTTTTCAACCTTCGACAGCATCACAAACGTTTGGTTTCTACTTTTCTCTCTCGTTCTTCTTCTCCTGTTGTGACGACGCCGAGCCTCCTCCTCCTCCTCCTCCTCCTCACTTCCTGCTCTCTTCTTCTTCTTCTTCTGAAACCTGGGAACTTGTTGTTTGTGTCTTGTTTTCTCTGTTTCAGCTGTTTCATTCCTCACCTGTCTGTCTGTCTGTCTGTCTGTCTGTCTGTCTGCAGTATAAGGTCTCATCTTTGAAAAGGAAGCAGGTATTGATCTCTCCCTGACGTGTCCTTCCTCTCTGTTCTTGCTGCCGTCCTCCTCACAGCTGCTACTTTCAGACTAACTCCCTCTGAAGTGCTCTGCCTACTACATTTCCCAGCATGCACCTTGCCTGGACTATCCTTCCTGTAGCTTCAGTAGAGTAGCTGGACATGTTTGATTTGCTCTTGAGTGACGACCTATTAGCTTGTTGGTTTTTAAAATGTTTGGTTTGACCTTTGAACCCGTTTCCTAAAACACCCCCCCCCACCTCCTCATCACACCCCTCCTCTATACTGGAGAAAATATCCTTCTCAGAAAAATGATTAAATTTAGATGTTGAGAAGTGAAATTTTATAACAAACTTCACCTGCTGGTCAGACGGTGACTGTTGTTTCTTTGTGATGAGTATAGATGTCGTTGCTAATACGACACCTGAGTTTGATTCCTTTTATTTAAAGAATAAAAACATGTTTATCTGAGTTAAGAACCAGATCTTTAACGAGCTTTAGAAAGAAACCTGAGAACCAGCTTTAAAACATTACATATATAAAGTCAAACAACCAATTAAACAACAAGGAAAATTAAAAAGATAGTAAAGCAAAGTAAGATCAGTAAATAACTTGTTGAACCCAGTTGTTTTTGTTTTCAGGCCGTTATCTTAAGATCACAGATTAATTATGTCTTCATACATAAAACATTCTGCAATAAGCTTGATTTCATTTTTCAAGGTAACAAACGTTGTTGTTGAAGTTCTAGTTTTTAAGAAAAGTGAAGGTTGTGCTTCCTGTTGTAACAGTGCAGTATTAGAACAAAAGGTAGCTTCATACACATATAGATACATATAGTTATATCTATACACAAACATGCACACATCACATTTACTGCACTCGCTTACACATATTTATTTACATATCCACATACCTGCACTCCATATAAAATGTTATTTTATTTAGTTCTATTTTTTTTCTTTCCCCTTGTGACTCCAGCCTTCATCCCACCTTCAACAATTTAATTCTGTTCTTTATTCCTATTAACATCTTTTTCTGATAAAACATCTTGAAACATTTAGTGTTTAATTTGTAGCTTTAAATATATTTGCTTTCCCGTCATAATAATGTTGTTCAAGTCTTTTCCTTCCTCATCATCCCTTAAATCACTAAACATTATGGTTAAATGACAACTATAAATATATGAGTTGTAATATGTAAATAATGCAGCTTCCTTACAATACCACAATAAATGAAAGTCTGACTCCTCGTCTTCCTCACAAAATCTACATAAGTCACATTATTTCAAGACTTTCTGTCTCTTTGTACTGATGTATGTCAGAGGCGGCTGTGGCTCAGGAGGTAGGGCGGGTCGTCCGCTAATCAGAAGGTCGAGGTTCGATCCCCGGCTCCTCCAGTCCGCATGTCAAAGTGTCATCGGGCAGGATTCTGAACCCCAACTTGCTCCCCAAAGCTGTGTGTGAATGATTAGATCCTCCTGATGGGCAGGTCGGCTCCTTGCATGGCAGCCTCTGCCATCAGCGTGTGAATGTGACGTGAAGCGCTTTCAGTGGTCCAGAAGACTAGAAAAGTTCTATTTACTGTAGAGTAGAAGCTCGTCACTAATGTCATGATAGAGCCACTGATCGTACTGAGGTGGTTCCTTCTGTACATCCAACTGAAACACTAAAACAAAGGTTTAAATACTTTGTTTCCAAACGCTGGTGTGTTTCCCTCGTGGGAATTTAACCTGTGTGTGTTTGTGTTCAGGGTTCGGCCTCCGTGGTGTCAGGCGCTCCGCCCATCCTCCTCAGCTCCATGGCGACAGAGTCCGTCTGTGAGCGCGTGCGGCAGATCGATGGCATCGACCAGAGCATGTTGGGACAGTACACCGCCACCATCAGGAAGGTCGGTGACAGAATAATGTTTGTTGGATTTCACCTTGTTAGAAAATTCTTCACCAGTTTTTCAGTGTTGAATTGATTTGTTTGTCTCTCCGTCTTTGTTTTTCAGGCCAACGTGAACGGCAGAGTTTTGTCTCAGTGTAACATCGACGAGCTGAAGAAGGAGATGAACATGAACTTTGGAGACTGGCAGCTCTTCAGAGCCACGGTCAGCCCACAAAAACACTAAAAACTGATGTGTTTAATACATCAGATTGTTTCATTCCTTAATGTGATGCATTGAATCAGTGTAAAGTATAGCTATTAGTTGAATATTTGATTAGTGGAGCGACAGACTATTAGCAAAAATGCTGATCAATCATGATAATATAATAATAATAATGATCACAAATAATTGAAATATTGTGATTGATTAGTGATTAGAAACAGACCTCACCATAACAGCTGATCATTACAGACTGACAGAAGAGTTGTTCAGGGGTTTGTTAAGTATAATCAGGTGTCATCTGCATACGGATTGATTTTATGATGGTGTGACTTAGTTTTAATGCCTGATATGCTGTTTCTTTATGTCGCTGATGCTGTATGTGGTTTCGATTTATTGACAACACACCAACATATAAAACTCAACATATCAGACTCTATCAAGCTCTGGACTTATTTCCATCGTTGTCTCTGCAGTTTTCACAGTCCATCAACCATTTAACAACATGGAGACAGACAGGAGTTCAATGAAGAAATGCTACAAAATAAGCACCAAACGCAAACAATTAAATCCCCTGAAGGTTAAACACAAAAAACATGTCAAGTTACCGTCGATCTAATCAGGAACTCTGCCGAGTGGTCGATGTTTAACCTTTGGCTGAAAGCTAGAAGGTAAAAGAGCAAACAGAGACAGTGAGCTTCCTTTTCTCGTACTTCTTCTTCTCAATGTTACTACACAATCAGAGTTGGAGGTGAAAGATGAGCAGAATACAGACTTTTTCAGGGACGTGAAGAAAGGATCAGCCTGCTCTGTAAAACATCTTTTCAGCGTTCAAAGATGTGAATAAAGTTTAGTTTGTTGAATGTTTTAGTTGCAGCGTAGTGTGAGGTCACCATTAAAGACGTCCTGTTTTCCATCAAGTTCAGCATCTCATGGGATCGCTAACGTGCTAATTGTTATTACATGCTAACGTAAAAGACATCTTAACATCTTTATGTATAAAACTAAAGTACAACAACTACAGCTTGAACAAAACGTACAAGAACAACATTAGCAAACAAACATTAGCATGTTAATTGGAAAGGACTTCAACACATTCTGGTAACATAAAGGATTCTACAGGTTGTATGACATGCTAACATTAGTTGAAGAGTCACGTTTTTAATGACGATTATGGAATATGGAAAAATATTCAAAATAAAGTTTAAAAATTCACTTTTTTTAAATTAGTTTGATTAAAAAAAAAATCTGTAGTGCAGGAGTTTGGTCAGTTGTCATGGAGACAACTGTGGTTTCCAAGGTCAAGATTGAGCTCAACATTTTCAAATAAATGCAGTAACTTTATGAACATGTTTGTACATTTCTGTGTTTTTAAATATTCTGGTGTTTGATGTTTCTCAGTTTGTTTTTGACCTCCACATGTTGACTTCGAACTGCTTCGGTCTAAAACTTTACCTCTCTGCAGGTTCTGGATATGCGTCACATTGAGAGCCAGGTGCTGCATGAGGAAGCCGCCAGTGAGACAGGAAGCGTCGTGGGTGGTCACACGGAGGCGGGAAGGCGTGCCGTGGCTCCGCCCCACGCCGGCGCCGCCAACACAGACGCGTCGCCGATGTACAGCTTCAACCTGAGCTTCGAGGAGCTGAGCACTGTCGGGCTGGACGAAACGCAGCGACACGGAAACATGCAGTGGATGGTAAATAAGCGTTGATGTTTTTGTGATTTATTTACATTCAGGATTTTTATATTTGTGATACAATTTCTTCTTCAGCTGGAAATGACTGGACTGAATCTCCACAAGACGTTTGGTTTCTTGTCAAGTCAGAAATAAAACCAAATATTCTCTGGTGTCAGTTTCTCCAAAGTGAGGAGTTGCTGCTCTTTTCTGTTTTCTGTCACTATAAACTTAATGTTTTGGGGTTTGGATGTCACTCTGGGTGCTGAATACAGAGTCCAACAGCTGACAAACTCTTCTTTGTGTCCGTCCTCAGGGTGGCCCTCACCGCACCGCCAGCATGACCAGCCTCAACTCTCAGGAGTCCTCCAACGACATCTCAAGACTGACGGACAAGCAGCAGGCCGAGTACCGCGACGCCTACCAGGAGTACATCGCCCAGATGGCCCAGCTGGAGATGGGCGGCGGCGTCGGAGAGAAACCTGTCCAGCCTCAGCCAGGACAGTTCATGACATCATCATCCGAGGACAAGAGCAAGGACGGCGGTGAGCAGGACGGACGCAAATCCTTCACCAAGAGGAGCGGCGGCAAGCCAGCGGCGGACAACTCCGACTTCGTCTCCAACGGTGACACTCTGGACCCCATCACAGAGGAGGACGAGAAGGGTGACCACGGTTCCTCCAAGTCCCTGCTGACCCGTAAGAGCTCAGCTGAGCGAGGCGGGCTTTTCCAGGGCGCCGCTGACCTGAAGCTGAAGGCCGGCGGCGGGCTGCGCTACCAGAAGCTGACCAGTGATGACGAGGAGTCCGAGGAGTCGGACAACGCTCCGCTGCTGAAAGACGGCAAGACGGTGGTCGACCCCAAACTGCCCGGTGGCTCGCTGGCACTGAAAGGGAAGGACTACCTGTCGGACGCCATGCTGGACAAGAAGGACTCGTCCGACTCGGGCGTGCGTTCCAACGAGAGCTCACCCAACCACTCGCTGCAGGATGAGGAGGCCGACCTGTCGCAGCTGGAGAGGGCAAACCTGATCGAGCTGGACGAGGAGAGCCTGGCCAGGAAGCGCGGCCTTCCCAGCAGCCTCAGCGGCCTGCAGGACCCGGCCGTCGCCCGCATGTCCATCTGCTCCGAGGACCAATGCAGCCTGCTGGCCAGCAGCCCCGAGGAGAGCTGGCCCTCGTCCAAGTCCTTCAACCTGAACCGCACGCCGAGCAACGTGACGCTCAACAATAACACCAACGCCCAGCAGGGCAACCGCCCCCGCCAGCCCGCAGAGGGCTCCACCTCCTCCTCCAACGCCACTTCCTCCTCCAGTGATGTCATCATCTCTCCCAGCTCCGGGACCACTGGGACCACTGGCACCTCTGGGACCACCGGGACCACCGGGACCACCGCCACCAGGCCGGGGCCCAACAACGAGAACGTCCGAGTGGTTCACCTGAAGAGGGGGCTGAAACCCGGAGACCCGCCAGAGATCTGCGCCGTGTCGTCCGACACCGTCACCTTCGGCGAGGAGCGGGAGAGTATCCTGTGACCTCACAGTGACCCGGGGAGATACAGAGAGCACTGAGAGCCCACCAGGAGCCTCTTCTCAAACCTTCTGAACCAGTCAGAAGCCAGGTTTCAGACCAGTGTCCAGCAGTCGGGAAAACCAGTGACAAATCAAACACTTAAAAGTTAGACGTCAGCTGTTTGGCTAAAAATTTTAATATTTCAGACTTTAAACTATAAAACCAGTTTAACAGTCGATAATATGACAGAATGTTTTCAGAAGTGACGAGCGGCTGCTGGTGGGCCGGTAGTTTTAGTCTGTAGTGTGATTATCAGTCGGTGGTTGTTGGTGTTAGATGCATGCGCTCAGCTGTAGCCAGTAGATGAACCCGAAGCTCTTTGTTCTAACTAGACGCTCAGCTGCATGTTGTGACGTGATTTGTCGCCTCCAGGAAACACTTTTACATCACAGATCGTAGCACAGCGCCTCTTATTTTTTAGGTTAGGTCTAAAAATCTGACGACTGTAATCCAAAAAGCATCAGATTAGAAAAACATCTTCTAACATAAACCGAACCCTCTGATACGACAAAACAAAACAGAAACAGAAATACTTCACTCAACATACTCATCATTTGGTTATAGATCATTTAATTAGTTTTAATTTTGGCGTCTTTAATTTTCCTTCAGGCAGTTTTAGTCATTTAAAACATGTAATCCTGTCATTTAGTTTAGTTGTTTTAGAACTTTGACCCAGTTAAACTTAATCATCATCGTTGTTTATTAAAATCTTCATGACTCTGAACCTGGAGGCCGACGTGCTGCTGCAGTTTCCCACAGACTGAAAACGTCACGTTTGTGATGTTAAAACATTAGCAGAGAAAAAAAAACAGGACAGAAATTCTTCACATCGATGTTCTAAATTAAAGTTTGAGAAGTAAAACTAGAGATAAGTGACTTCAGGGTGGGAAACTGGTCAGTAATCAGTGTTAACTAGTCGTTAAACTCGTATCAGTTTACAACGTTTGTGTTTTTTCACTGTGTAGATGCAGAAAACTGTTTCTAGTTTAGATGTAGTTCTTTATTTACACTGTGAGCCAAATGAACAAATCAGTGATCGTGTTTCACCGTCGTGTTTTCACTAAGAGCCGAAACTGAGAACTGCAGTAAAATTAATATTTTTTCTCAGTGAAGTTTGTGTTGAATCAGCTGAACATCAACGTGGAACAACAACAACAAAAAACAACAAAATAATCGATTTACGAAGGCGTCACATCATTTATTTGTCTCGTTGAATTAAATTATTATAAAATGAGATGTTTGCCTTGAGAGTCTGAACACCTTTTTAAATTGAACTCATCTTCAGTTTATCAGTAAAGTAAATGAGTTTCAGCAGCTGTTGTCTTCTTGATAATGAGAGAGTCTCTTAAAAAATAATAATCAGACTTCAGAACATTTTTAGAGAAAACTGGTGGAAGTTTTTTTGTTCTTTTCGTGTAAAATGAAATAAATCTGAAGATGAATTATAACAAAGTTCAGTCTGCAGTTTGTTTCTGGATTAAAGCCACACTGATAATCAGCTGATATTCAAATTTTAAACAAACATATAAAAAATATTGTTAACAATGAGAATTTGATCCTAATTGATTTTGTGGTTCAGATGTAACTTCAGTATCAGTTCTGAGTGTTTTCATGTTTCCTGCATGAAGCTGCATGTTGATGTTGATGTTGTTTGATAGTTTGTGTCTCAGTGCTCGTTAACATCTTTGATCGTTAAACTCGTCATCTGCTGTCCTTCACTAAAACGAATAAACTGGATGTTAAACGTTGAAGCTGCTTCCTGACTCTTTTTTTCAATCTGATCACATTTAATGATCTAGACGGATGATGTCATCACGTTCATAACCACGGTGTAAAAGTATTACAGAAGTATTATCACCAAAGTAGAAGTACTCATTAAGCACAGTGGTCTGTGTATTATCTCACTGTTGATGTATTAACATGTAAACAGTATTTTACTGCTGGAGCTCATTTAATTATTAATCATAAGTTTTATATGTTTGTTGTGTGCATTTAAACACCACTAGTGCATCTTAATACAAAACTATTATACATCTATTTGATTTAATATCTATTAAACTAGTTTATTATGTGAATACTTCGTTATAGTGAACATGTGAGAGCGTTCTGTTAGTTATGTGTCAGTCAAATCAAATCTCAGTGATTATTGAGGCCATATTTTAATAAAGAGTTTTTCATGTCTTAACGAGGCTCTAAAGATGGAGGAACTGTTGTAAATGATATTAAAGCCTCCTGAGGAGAAGTTCTACAGTAATTAAATAAAAAACTTCAAAGTTCTGCTCCAGACATGAAGACACATATAAATAATCTGCTTTTAATCATTTGTGACTGATATTATTTTTACAAATAAAGTTCAATTATCTTATTAAAACTCTAAAAACATCATCATCTCCTCCTTCTCCTTCATGTAAAAACCCAGAATCTGTCTGTAAATATTGTTGATTGTAAAGTTTTCCTGCTGGACACCAGACGTCTCCTCCTTCACTGTAAATGTAGGATACTACATATACTACATACTACTATATTTATGGACGCAGCCAATATTTCAAATACCACAATCAGTCAACAGCAACAGCTGCCTGTATTTGTTATGTAAGAACTGGCTGGAAAAACAGCTGAAAATGTTCGATACACTAAAAAAATACTCTACACTTGGAATAATATGTGTATATGTAACATTTTCCTAAAAAAAAAAAAGTACAATTAACTTATTAAAAACTATTAAAACCCTTAGAGCTCAGAGAAACTTTGAAAACAAACTCTGCACAGAGAAGAAGAACAAACATGTTTAATGACTTTAAACTTCTTCCATAAAAACATATTTTAATGTTGACAGACTTTCACCACCAGGAGGCGCCAATTCATCACCGTCTGAGACGAGAGCAGGATTTAACTAATCTGATGGATTCATGAGGAGCTGAAATAAAAGATAATAACAAAAACCTCTTTAATGACAAAACAATCTCAACTCAAGGTCCGTTTACTCTCTGTGGTTCCGGAGCTTTTGACCATCTCACACACTCACAAACGTCCTCCAGACACGCGGGAACTTTGAGTGTCTGTATTTTACATGATGGAGACCGTGTGATCGCGGGTCGAAAGCTCCTGAAAGAGTGAGTAAGTGAACCTTGATCTGAGATACTTTCAACTACTGAACACAAGAATAACATGAAAACTCAGCTGGTCGTTTGAAATACTTCAGATGTTCTGAATCGTTCGTCCTTCAGTTTCTTACATCCGGTTCATGTTCTGACTTCTATTTCTCGTAATGAGTCTTTATACCAAATCTGTTTTTCATTCAGAAACACCGTCATTCATTATTAAACTGAGGGTTAATCCGTACTGAAGCTCTTAGAAAGCAGAGAGTTTATTATTTATCTGTTTATGGAGTTATTGTCCTTCACAGGGAGGCTGAAGATTTCATATTTTGGAGCTTTCAGACAGTTTCAGCTTTTCTTTGATATCAAGTTAAATCAGTTTTGTTTTCGAGACTAAAATCGAATCATTGGTGCAAAAATGTCAAACGTACAAACACAGATTCAAATCGCGATGAAGCTGAAAGAACATGTGAGATGTTGAATGTGAGATAAAATATAAATGTATAAAATGATAAATTAAAAAGTCGACAGTTTCATGTTTTAACACATTTTAATGTATAAAAGTAAAGTTTACAACAGAGTTCAGTTTTTCTGGACAATGTAAAAACAGAAACTTTTTATAATCAAAACTTTCATCAGAACAGGAAACGCATTCTGCGACCTGTCACAATAAAGGTCAGGTAAGTGCTGTGTTTTCAGAATAAGAGTTTGTCTGCAGGAAAATTACTGAAGAGCAAACAAACTGCACTTCCAGCAGGCTTTTCAAAACAATAACAGATGCATCAACATTCAGCTAACGTTGAGGAAACATTGAGGAAACGGATGATTCTGCCACAACAAACAGGAAGTTTCTACTACCTGTCAAAATAAAAGTGTGTGTTTGGTTTTGCAGAATGAGTTTTATTATTGTTTGTATTATTTATTATCATAAATCACCTGCCGTATCGGCCAAAAAAGCCTCATTAGAAAATTTTAAAAAACATGTTACAGATTTCAAACAAGGCACCATTTCTCCAGACTTTTACTTTGAAGAGGCAAAGTAGTGCATGTTTCCTCATCCTGTGGTGGCAGCGTTCAAATCTTTGAAGAGCTACTGCACACTAAAACGTGTGTTTTGAGCTGTAAACTAAATGATATGACTGTACTGTTAATATTGACACTGACACCAAATTAATAAAAATCTGCATTTCATGAGGAATTCATTTTGAAACGGCTCAACGTGTCATCTGCTGTAAAATCAGCCCTGAAAAAGGCGGGAACGATGCTAACGTAGAGTCGACCGTTTGAGAGGGTGAAAATAAAGCAAGTTAAACACAAACAGGATCATTTAAAGACAACTTCTGGCTTGTTTAAATATCGTCACACTGTTTGTCTTCATCTTATTATTATTATTATTATTATCATCATCATTCTTCTCTGGCCAGCGGACGTCACTGAGCAGCTCCTGCCCCCCCCTCAGCTCAGACCTGGGGGTGAAGTTACACTTTAAAATGTGAGCTGAAAACAGTTTTATCGTCAGACGTCATGTTAGACGAGCAGAAGAGTTTCATTTACATTCACTGATGTTGACGAGTCTGTTTGGCTTTTATTATGACAGTTCTGCAGGAAGTGCTGCTGTGCTGGAGTCTGTCAAAATAAAATCTCAGGTGCAGAAGTCACAACGTTCAGCTCTAAACTGATGTAAGAAGAATGACTCAGCAGATTCTAGCTGCAACGTTTCCTCGAGGAGTTTTAACACTTATGAGTCTTTATCAGGACACTGATGATGTGATGAAGACCACCGTAGAGACCCTGATGGTTTCCTGTCGATCTTCACTGTCGCCTGTCAGAGAAGGTAAAAAATACCAAAACAAAACTTTAAAAAAAAAAAAAAACATCCTGATGAAGAAAAATAATCCCAACGTGCTGTTTTAGTCTCGTCAGGTCTAAATGACGTTTCTTCTTCATCAACTCATCGAGTCGTCCGTGTTGATGCTTTAGGATGAACAAATCCTCCAGCTGGTTGCAGGAAACACCGTCGTCTCCACAGCGAGACAAATAAAACAGTCCGGTCGTCTGCTCCTGCAGCAAGTTTAAAGAAAGAAAAAAGTCAAACAGAAGAAGAATTCAGTGACGAAGACGGTGGAAACATTCAGGATGAATCTGCAGCCTGAATTTTAGTAGAAACCATCGCTGTGAGGATATTTCTGCTGGTCCTCAGACTCTGTTTTAAGATTAAAGGACGAGTTCATAATTATTCCAGTGTGTGTTAAACCAGCAGTCATTCCTCCTGTTCATACTGGATATTAAAAGATCCTTCAAATGTGCTTTCAATGGAAGTGATGGAGGCCAAAATCCACAGTGTGTCCACACAGTCATTTAAAAGTCTGTGTGAAGCTTCTATTCAGCTTCAGCAGTCTGAGTTAGTCATATCAAGTGGATATCTGACACATTTACAGTCTTTTTAGCATCAAATTCCCTCTTTGTGTTTCCTCGGACAGTGTTTCCCTGTTGAGCTGCAGGTGGAAGTATAGTAACAAAAAGAGGAACTTTGGCACTAAAAAGACTGTAACGTTGAAAGATATCTACTTGATTTGACTCATTTGGACGCTGAAGCTTCATATTAGCTTCAGACTGTGGATTTTGTCCTCCATCACTTCCATTGTAAGGTCATTATGAAGGGATCTCCTAATGGTCAGTATGAACAGGAGGAATGATTACAGCAAGAAAAACAGCTTTAATGTTCATTTTGGTTCCTGACTGTTGGGTTAAGACTCACTTAAAAAATTTTGAAACTTTTATGGTCGAGAGAATCAGGAATGAATTATGTCATTGAGGGTCCTCACAAGTACAGAAAGACAAACGTGTGTGTGTGTGTGTGTTCTCACCTCATTAGTGCAGCAGAGTTCGTCTCTCTTCGTCCTCTGAGTCTTTTTTGTGGAAGTCGTTGGACTGAGGAGACAGAAAGAGTCGTGAGGTCAATAAATCCTGCAGTTAATCAACAAGGAGATTATCAATCAATATTTCCTGAAGCAGAACTCAAACCTCCGTCTCTCTTTAACCTGCTGGAGTCTCAGTTCACACATCAAAGTTTTAGTTTTCTTTACGTGACTGAATAAATATCTAATGTTAATCTCATAGATCAGCATTTTCTCACAGACATTTAATAATAATAATTGTATTTATTTCAAGCAAACACACAAAATGCTTTCCAGGTAAGAAGGAACATTAGAGCTCATGTATCAAGCAGCACTGAGCTCATAAAACACATGAGAATTCAAAACTCAAAGTAAAAGAAATAATCAAACATATAAACAAATAAGATGCAAATAAAAGAGAGGAGCTCATGTAAAGCAGATTAAGTGCCAGTAAAAGAACAAACAACAAATATAAAAACGTGCAAAATATATGGAAGTGCATATATGACACTAAATAAAAGCACAATTACAATTGTAATGACAATAATATTAAATAAAACACCATAAAATAATAATATAAACAGGAAATATAGAAGTGATGAGGAGGCATTTCAGCCAGAGCTGTGATGACGAATATAGTGATACGTAGTGATAATTATAGTGATGTTATAGTGATACCTATAGTGATACATAGTGATAATTAAAGTGATGTTATGGTGATATATACTGATGTTATTGTGAAATAGAGTGAGAGTTGTAGTGATATGCAGTGATAGTTATAGTGATAGATACTGATAGTCATAGTGATATATAGTGATAGTTATAGTGATATATAGTGATAGTCATAGTGATATATAGTGATAGTCATAGTGATATATAGTGATAGTCATAGTGATATATACTGATATTTATAGTGATATATAGTGATAGTTATAGTGATATATAGTAATAGTTATAGTAATATTTATAGTGATAGTCATAGTGATATATAGTGATAGTCATAGTGATATACAGTGATAGTTATAGTGATATATAGTGATAGTCATAGTGATATATAGTGATAGTTATAGTGATATATACTGATATTTATAGTGATATATAGTAATAGTTATAGTGATAGTCATAGTGATATACAGTGATAGTTATAGTAATATTTATAGTGATAGCTATAGCGATATATAGTGATAGCTATAGTGATGGTTACAGCGATATATAGTGATAGCTATAGTGATATATAGTGATAGCTATAGTGATATATAGTGATGGTTACAGCGATATATAGTGATAGCTATAGTGATATATAGTGATAGTCATAGTGATAGCTATAGTGATAGCTATAGTGATATATAGTGATGGTTACAGCGATATATAGTGATAGCTATAGTGACATATAGTGATAGCTATAGTGATATATAATGATGGTTACAGCGATATATAGTGATAGCTATAGTGATATATAGTGATGGTCATAGTGATATATATAGTGATAGCTATAGTGATATATAGTGATGGTCATAGTGATATATATAGTGATAGCTATAGTGATATATGTATGTATGTATAGCTGTAGTGATATTTATAGTGATATATAGTGACAGTTATAGTGATAGTCATAGTGATATATAGTGATGGTCATAGTGATATATAGAGATGGTCATAGTGATATATATAGTGATAGCTATAGTGATATATAGTGATGTTATAGCGATATATAGTGATAGTTATAGTGATATATAGTGATGTTATAGCAATATATAGTGATAGCTATAGTGATATATAGTGATAGTCATAGTGATATATATAGTGATAGCTATATTGATAGTTATAGTGATATATAGTGATAGTTATAGCGATATAGGAGTTTCCAGTGTAAGTTAACAGAAAGTTTCTCTGCTGATTGATCACTGAACATCAGAACAAATCCAGTTTCAGATTTGTGAAAACAGGAAAAAAAAAGAGGTTTCACAGTTTTTTCCTCCAACAAAAACCACATCAGATCCACTCTCATGTGTTGTGGATTTCAGCTGCAAAGATTAGTCGATTAATTGATCAAAAGAAAGTTTATCAGCAACGATTTTATTCATCGTTTCAGTAATTTTCAAACAAAAATGCAAAATATTCTCTGGTTTCAGGTTAAAATGTGACGATTTGCTGTTTTCATTCAAAATATTTGAGGGTAGATTTAATATCTGAAGGCAAACTGAATATACTGTATATATCATAATATCATGACTATTACCTATATATCATCAATCATCATCATCATCATCATCATCATCATCATACCAACAAAAACTGAACACAGAAATTTAAAAACTAAATCCTGATTATTAACTGAAGCTGTGAAAACTACTGGAAACTTTTTGCTTTTAATAAAATAAAAATACACACATACACAGAGCAAGACCTCGAGACCAAATCAGCTATCAATACCTGATCAATACTCAGACACAGCGGAGTTGTAACACTGTCTCCTACCTGGCAGGTGAGGAAGTTGCTCCCGGGAGTCCGGCCGCTGTGTGGCCGCTGCAGGCGCTGCTGTAGCCGGTCACAGCTCCTCTCCTCTTCCCGCTGCTCCCCGCGGGCTCCGGCCGGGCAGGAGGAGTCAAGCTCGGTCTGCAGGTCCAGGATATAGTCGATGACGTGCTGCAGGATCTCCACCCTGCTGGCGGTCCGTCCGGCCTGCAGACCGGGCACCAGCTGCCGCAGCAGCCGGTAACACAGGTCCATGTCCCGCAGCAGGAGCACCGGGACCCGCGGCTGCGCCTCCGCCGCCGCCGAGCTCTTGTTCCGGGGGAAGCTCCGTCTCCTGCCCGCACACAGCGCAGGGCTCGCGGCTCTCATGTCGCCTGAAGGACGCTGAACTGCAGCTTCACATGAGAAAAGCGTCCTCCGCCCGCCCGGTAAACACCGACCCGACAGCAGCAGATACCCCGGGACAGCCTTCACACATCATCGGCAGAGATCTTCAGTAACAGCTCAACGCGATGACTGAGCTTCTTATAGAGCTGCTGCAGGCTGAGCTGCACGCCCATTGGCTGCCACCTGACGTCACTCACCTGTTCACGCGAGCTGAGGTGGATTCTTGTCTAAAGAAACATGTTGGACTCATTTCAATCAAAACAAACAAGAAAAAACAAGAATATTTCTCTAAATGTCTTTGTGAGACAGACTCAGCTCTACAGTCTGATCGATCCTTTACTTCAGTAAAAGCAGCAACAACTCAACGTAAAAATACAAGTAAAAATCCTACTTTATACTTTAATGTAAGACTTTAATCCAACTAATTAGATTATTATATAAACGTAGTGAATTATTAGTAGCATGAAATGTAAATACTCAAGTTAAGTACAAGTGAAAATTGCAGTTATGTGCAGCAGTAGTGGAAGAAGTATTCAGATCCTTTACTGCAGTAAAAGTATCAATAGAGCAAAGTAAAAATACTATGTAATACTACTAAGTATTATGAGCTTGATGTAGTTAAAGTATTGCAGTAAAAGTACATAAGTATTATGAGCTTGATGTAGTTAAAGTATTGCAGTAAAAGTACATAAGTATTATGAGCTTGATGTAGTTAAAGTATTGCAGTAAAAGTACATAAGTATTATGAGCTTGATGTAGTTAAAGTATTGCAGTAAAAGTACATAAGTATTATGAGCTTGATGTAGTTAAAGTATTGCAGTAAAAGTACATAAGTATTATGAGCTTGATGTAGTTAAAGTATTGCAGTAAAAGTACATAAGTATTATGAGCTTGATGTAGTTAAAGTATTGCAGTAAAAGTAGTGGTTTGGTCCCTCTGACTGATATATTATTATATATGACATCATTAGATTATTAATAGTGAAGCATCAGTGTTAGAGCAGCATGTTACTGTTGTAGCTGCTGGAGGTGGAGCTAGTTTACACTACTTTATATACAGTTAGCTAGTTTAGTCCAGTGGTTATCATCATAAAAATACCCAGTTTTGGTTTAGTCCATATATCGTCCTTTACTCTCAACAAACAGATTCTCTAAACAAACAAATGTTGAGCTTTTCATAATTGTAAAAACTTCACCAAACCCAGAGATACAGAACAACATGCACACATCTTCAGACTTAGAACTGATTGTTTTTTATTTTTTTTACTTTCTTCCAGCTACAATATCTTCCAACGAGCCTCACGTGTTCCCGTCCATGAAGATTCCTCCGCTGTGGTTGAGATATATTTAAATGTAATAAACACTCAGCCACTGTTTTATTTCTGACATGTTGCTGCAGTTTGATTTCAGAATCATGCAGCTCTCAGGGAAACATGTAATTTACTCTTTTACAGTCTGACTCGTAAAACTCTCAGAGGAAGGCAGCGTTCCTCCGCCTGCTGCGTGTCGTCATGCTGCTGAATGAGACTGTTGTCACATTAATTGCTGCAAACCAACTGCGTGTCGCTCTTCATCACCACATTCTTGTCTTTTATCATCCACGTTCGTCTGCGGATTCACAGCTAATAAAGTTCTTTCATTCAAACTGAATACATGTTTGTAATTGTCCACACTTGCATACTATTTACACTGAGTTCAACTTTACTGCGAAGTAGGAGCAAGTATTTACTGCAAATTCACTGGAAATATTTTACTGCAATGCAGCTGGAAGTATTTTACTGCAAATTCATTGGAAGTATTTACTACGAAGCAGCTGGAAGTATTTTACTGCGACGCAGCTGGAAGTATTTTACTGTGATGCAGCTGGAAGTATTTACTGCAAATTCATTGGAAGTATTTTACTGCGACGCAGCTGGAGGGGTACTGTACATTTACAGCTGTTTGAATTAGCCTTAGATGCTAACTTGTTGCTTAATTTCTATGACACCATCTTTCGTATTAATTTCCAACATTTTCATCCGCAAAACACATTTTAAATTTAAATTCAGATTACAGAGTTGAAAGCTGTCAGACAGGAAGGTTTTAAGGGAATTAAAAGGCACCTTTATGTCTTTTTTCCTCAGTGTTTGTCTCATTTCATGTATTTATTAGCCAGAGGAGGTCAGAGGTCACCTCCTCCTGTATTCACCATCACTTGTTTTCCATGTAAATCAGCTCGTCTCAAGAACTGAGTATAATCACTGATTTTCATATGAATGACGATAAAACACAAAGTGGAGTCATCATCAGCTTGTAAGAGAACAGCTGGACTGATGCTGAACAGCTCTTCAGCTGTAATGAATCAGCCTCTCACCGTCCAATCAGACGACACTCTGACCTTTCCCTCAACACGTCTGATGTACCGCTCTGTCCCGGGTTAAACAATAAAGTAAAATGAATAAACTCCTTTTTTTAAAATAAAATATATAGCATCACTGAGGAATCTGATAACTGGCTGAATTCATTTTAGCCATCCTAATATTGTTAATTGTTTTTGTGATTTTGTTCTTATTTAACTTCCATACCATTGTTACCTAGTTTATGCTGTATATACTCCATACTAACAGCATGTAGTATTGTTACTGTAACACCTATCATTTATTTATTTATACACAGGTTTATCTACTTTAATACTGTAAATTCTTTCTCTGCTGTAGTTTTTGTTGTTATTCTTACATTGTATTATTCCTGCGTTACTGTCCGGAGCCTCATCTGATGCATATCGTTGTACAGATTCACATGTTTTTCTACACAAATGACAAATAAAGTTGAACTTTCTGGAAGTTTTTATGCTCAAGTCTACACTGCAAAAGAGGTTCCGACCTCAGTTGAACGTATGTGGTTAAATTTCAAAAAACTAAATATAAAACAAGATGCTTTACATGAGCAAAGCAAAATTATGATGTAACAATGAGACAAGTAAAATCAGGTGATTCATTGATCAGTCAACCTACAGAAAATTAATCACTAACCATTTTGATATTTGATCAATAGTTTAAATCATTTTTTTATGCAAAAATGCCAAAAAATTCTCTGGCAGCAGCTTCTCACATGTGAATATTTGCTAGTTTTCCAGTTTAGTAAACTCAACATCTCTGTGTTTGTGACAAAACGAGTCATCTGAATATGTTCACTTGGGCTTCAGAGAATAATGATCAGCACTGATCAATCAATGGATTATTAAAGAAAATAATGACTGTATTCCTATGATGGAATAATACGACATGTCTCTCAGTTTGATAAAAACACAGCTTTACAACTAATGAGCTCAGAAACTAAAACTATTAAAACAGAGTCGCTCCTCAACACCAGGACCAGGAGCTCAGACTGGACTGGTTCATCAGATGATGAAGAGCTAAATGATCTGGAGTCACCAGACTGAACCAGTCTGTTCTTTTACTTGACACTGTTCAGATTATTTGTTTTCCTCTGATAAACTGTATCTGTGCTGCTGTTTGTGCTCTCTGTGTGACAGACAGCAGCTTCCTCCTCCTGTTTCTACAACCTCACAGCCTGATAACCTCATTCATGGAGATCTCAAACTTGTGTGTGAAAAACTGAACGGAAACACTAAAAAAATTCAAAAAACACGACTAAATATTTGAAATACATTTTGTCTCTTGACTGAGGTGGGAAAGCAGATGCATAAAGAAAAGATTCTGAGTGACTGAGCAGAGTTTGTTATGTTTTCTAATCAGACAGTCTGGGTGGAACCAGCCAGCCGGAGGAGGATTTCCCTCTGATGTTTGGGTTTGAGCAGCACTGTCAAAACACGACTTCAATCCTTTGACATGAACAACAATGACAAGTTGTTCGGCCCTACAAAAAGCATTTAAAGCAAAACATGTAAATCAAGTTCGTCTCTCGTTTTTATATCTTTGAATCTTCATCTGTGATTCATTACAAAGACAGAAAGTCTTATTGACTCGTGTTCTTTAGTACAGCAGTTAGTTTCTCTATATGATGATAAATGTTCTGATTTGAAGATGCATCCTAGGACCCCAGGCCTCGCTCAGGCGGCCCCACCAGCGTTGATCAGACCCGGCAGCCCACGGATGACTCCCTCTCTGCAGCCTCCATGGTGGACTTCATGGTTTTCCTTTTAGCACCAGTGATGCCGAGTAGAGTGTAGACCTTCCACAGTGAGCAGCCAGCAAAGCCTCGACACCCCACTTCAGTGAGCTCCAGCGTCTCCTGCAGCTCTGATCCACCGGCTCTGATCCACCAGCTCTGATCCACCAGCTCTGATCCACCAGCTCTGATCCACCAGCTCTGATCCACCAGCTCTGATCCACCAGCTCCTGCTACTTGAACCGCTTCTGCTCATTTGCCTCCTCCATGCAGGGAACCGTCAGCTGTATGAGGAACACCTGCTTCAAAGAGGCTGAGTATCATATCTGGCCTCAACAAAGTTGTCAGAACCAGGGGTCTGCCTGAATAAACAAATAAATAAACAAATAAATAAACTGTAAAATTAAAGGCCACAATATAATCATGCACAAACTGTCCCAGAAATCACATGAATGTCACTTAAAGTGCACAAGTCACAACAAGCAAACAGTGAATAAACTACAGCATTCACTCCCAACCAAGGAACCTTTAATATAATCTGGAACTTATCTGTCCTTCTCCCACTCAGGCCAGTATAAACAAACAGGGAAAAAGTCTGAGGGCAACTGGTGGAGAACGAGGCACACGGAGCCAGACTGTGACAGGATCAGGACACGACCCGCCTGAAAAATCTGATATTTTGCAGAAGCAGAAACAGTCAAGACAGAAGAACAAGAACTTTTCCATCTTGCAGCTTCAGTATGTCTCTGTAGTAAAAGTCTGAAGCTGGAGGACCTGAGTGTTTCTATCAGGTGCAGACAGAGAGCTGTGGAGCTGCTGCTAAATCAGTATAAAGTGTCAGTAATAAGCAGGTGAATGAGCGAGAGTCTAGACACATTAATGTGTTGCAATTAGTGTAATTACAGCTTTGCTTTTTAATTGTGAGCCTTCAGGTCGTTTCTGTATGGGAAAAAAGATAATTCTGCAAAACACCTGTTGCCTCTTTGTAGCATTAAAGTTTACAGCACAATATTGTATAATATTATAATATTTTGAATTCAGTCTCAGAGTTTTATAGTTTTCTTATTGTAAACATGCACAAACTCAAACCACCATGTTTCCTCCTTCCTTCCTCTGTCTGTGTCTCTCAGCTCAAAGCTCATTGGTTCCTACTAAAGAAAACACCTGACAAATGTATATATATAGTTATAGTTATAGTTATATCTTATTATTAGTTATATATAGTTTGACCTGCTTTTGGGGTATACCAGGGTCCAAACAGCTGACACAACTCAGAACCAGAGACTCATCACGCGGGTCGACGGGGAAGCTGAAAGCATTTTAATTGTTGTATAAATGAACTCCTGCTAGTTTAATAACTGATGTAGGCTATAAAAAGTTGAGTTGGGAGTGGATTTTAAAGTATAAACATATACTTTCTGACTCCTCTACCTTGTGATGGTGTGTACTGCATTGAGATTTTAAAATTGATTAGAGAATAAATCAATGAAACGATGAATCTGATCAGACATTGGATGTCAGCTATCAGTCCTTCAGTAGTCAGTATACAAACACATTTAAGTCAAAACCAAAAAGTATTGAAGTTTGATATTTTGTATTGTGTGGAGCTTTGTATTTTGTATTTTGTATAATGTGTTCTGTGTGTGTTTTTTGCTTTGTACTGTTAGTTGTTGTGTTGTTGTATGTTTTGATTGTGGGATGCAGATGTAAATTAGCTTTGAGCTAACTCTGGAGCAGTGCATCATTTATGTCCTGATAAATAAATACAATCAACAAATGAAGACTTTCTCATTGGAAAATGGTGCAGCTGTGTTTTAAAAGTGTAAACTGCAGTATCTTTACAGATGATTACATTCAGTATAAACTGTGAAATACAGTATGTGAGCAGTAATAAACCCTTTAACCTCTCTGGCAGCCTGTGTGCAGTTAGAGCAGCTGGACTCCTGCAGGAACTCTCACAGCCTCAACATTTGCAAGACAAACAACAAAAGCCGGCTGTGCTGCGGGGAGCAGACTGTGTTCTCTGTTATGAAAATGCTTGTGAGGCCTAACAGTAAAACACCTCTGTGGCTCTGTGGATTTGAATATGTTACCCGGAGCTCAGCGGCGGCTGCAGGCCGTGTTTTGCATGTTCCAGCTGTGTGTTGGTGGATCAGAGCGACGCTGAGACCCGCTGAGCTGCAGGCAGACGCTGATCAGAGATGACGATAAGATGCAAAGTCTTTTATGCAGCTGAAATGATGTCAGAGCTGCTTCACCTGCAGACACACCAGAGATTAAAGCTGCAGTCAAATAACAGATGAATGTGACACCTGTCTGCAACCAGCATGTGATACAGTGATGAGTTATAAAGGTAACTGTAAGACCAGGATGAGAAGAGAAGAGGAAGGATAACCATCATGAAATTAGGGATGTCGCTACGATTGTAAAAATATTACAATAAACAGTATTATCACAATATTCATCAGTGTTTCCTGAAATCCTGCTGTTCACACCATGATCACCTTGGATTTTATTCATGAACGTCGTTCTGTATGTTGCAGCTTTGTTGGACTCTGCAACAAAATAACAAAAGCAGGTTGTTCAAAGTTTAAAACAATTGTCTAGAAGTCACTTTAAATGTATCTTAGTGTCTTTCATCACGTCTTTGCGTCGAGCTCGAAGGCTCCACAAGTTGTCGTGGTGTTTGGTTGTTTGTCTTTTTTTTTTGTCTGAATTTTTGTAACTAGGTGCTGGCTGCTGACAGGGACTTCTAAAGGAATAAAATGGACAGCTGCTCTTTTAGTTGTGTTTTTATTTTTGATTTACATGTGTGCTAACGTAATGTACCTTTTTAAATAAAAGATTTTGTATTTATAACATTTGTTAGCCTATAACAAACACAAACACACCACTGGTTTAAACACTCTACTAATGACTGTGTCCAGCAAGAATTATTATACATTATTTTATCAGCATATTTGTACTATGTTAAAATAACATAGGAATGACGTTCATGAGGGAAGCAGGTGGAACTGAAGAATAGATTTATAAAACAACTCAGAAACAGAAGTGAAGGCAGGCGAGACTAAACTGAACAGAACAAAACTGAACAAATGATCCAACAAGACTGAACTGAAAACCAGGACTTAAATACAGACAGAACTAATGTGGGAACAGAGAACAGGCAGGGAGCTGATTGGCTGGGGAAACACAGGGAGCAGGTCAGGCAGACGATGCTGATGCAGGGCACGTGTGTAGATGGGAAAAGGAGGGAAAAACAAGTTGGGGAGGAGTGCAAACAGACAACCAAAGAAACACAATAGCAATACATAGAGATAAGAGATAAGAGACAAAGCAAAAAAATAAATAAAACAAACCCAGAGAAAATGCTAATACCTTGTCAAAGAATAGTTTCAAGTGAAAAACAAAAATGTCAGATAGAACCTGATCATTCTACAATTTATGTTTGTTTATTAATCAGGTAGAGGTCATCAATAATCCCACCAGGCTTCCTTCTTCTCCCTGCACATTGACGTTCTCTTGTTTTTTGTGTGTGTTTGTTTGATTTTAAACTGTGCAAATAAATAATCTCTTAATGAACAGTGGTTAAACTGTTTAACAGACTGACAGCCAATCAGAGAGCAGTATTATCTGACCTTGGATTGACTGTATATTTATTTAATCTGAAGTTCACGGTCCTGCTGTGTGTGTGTGTGCAGATGTTGCAGCTGGATGGTTGCAGTGCTGCGATGCTCGGCCCCAGCTGGTGGAGCAGGAAGCTCTTTGATTGGCTGGTTGTAAGCAGGACTCTGTGCTCCATCAGGTAGCCTCCAACTCGCCGGAGGAGGAGGGGGGCGGTGCTTGGGGGATGAAAGGTGGCCACACAGAAGTCCTTCCTGCTGGGCTTCACTGCACCGGCCAGGAAACGTCATGTTCAGCAGCTGTCATGTATTCCTATAGCTCTCAGTAGTAATGACTCTATGAGCTTCTTTAATGATAAAATTCTAACTATTAGAGACAAAATTAACCACCTCCTGCCCTCAACAGGCACCGTTCTCTCCCCAAACACAGGCACCTTAGAAACAGCTGTAAATCCTGACATATATTTGGACTGTTTTTCTCCAGTCAACTTTTCTGAACTAACTTCAATGATTTGTTCAGCTAAACCATCAACCTGTCTCTTAGATCCCATCCCAACTAGGCTGCTTAAGGAAGCCTTACCCTTAGTGAGCACTTCTTTACTAGATATGATCAATCTGTCTTTAGTAACAGGCTATGTATCACAGTCCTTTAAAATAGCTGTAATTAAACCTCTTCTTAAGAAGCCTACTCTTGATTCAGGCATTTTAGCCAATTATAGACCTATATCTAACCTTCCATTTCTATCTAAGATCCTTGAGAAAGCAGTCTCTAATCAGTTATGTGACTTTCTACATAACAATAGTTTATTTGAGGATTTTCAGTCAGGATTTAGAGGCATCATAGCACAGAGACAGCACTGGTGAAAGTCACCAATGACCTCCTAACTGCATCGGACAAAGGATTTGTCTCTATACTTGTCCTGTTAGATCTTAGTGCTGCATTCGACACAATTGACCATCAAATCCTTTTGCAGAGACTGGAACATTTAATTGGCATTAAAGGAACTGCATTAAGCTGGTTTAAGTCCTATTTATCAGACCGATTTCAGTTTGTACATGTTAATGATGAATCCTCCATGAAGGCAAAAGTTAGACACGGAGTTCCACAAGGTTCTGTACTTGGACCAATTCTACTCACCTTATATATGCTTCCTTTAGGTAATATTATTAGGAAACACTCCATCAATTTTCATTTTTATACAGATGATACCCAATTAATTTATCAATGAAGCCAGATGAAACCAATCAGTTAACTAAACTCCAAGCATGCCTTGATGACATAAAGACCTGGATGACCTGCAATTTTCTACTACTAAATTCAGATAAAACTGAAGTTATTGTGCTTGGCCCTAAACACCTTAGAAACACATTATCTAATGATAAAGCTGCTCTGGATGGCATTACCCTGGCCTCCAGCACCACCGTAAGGAATCTGGGAGTTATCTTTGATCAGGATATGTCCTTGAACTCCCACATAAATCAAATTTCAAGGACTGCCTTTTTTCACTTACGTAATATCGCAAAAATCAGGCACATCCTGTCCCTAAAAGATGCAGAAAAACTAGTTCACGCATTTGTTACTTCTAAGCTGGATTATTGCAATTCCTTATTATCAGGCTGCCCTAACAAGTCTCTAAAGACTCTCCAGCTGGTCCAGAATGCAGCTGCACGTGTATTGACTAAAACTAGAAAAAGAGATCACATTTCTCCCATTTTAGCTTCGCTGCATTGGCTTCCTGTAAAATCTAGAATAGAATTTAAAATCCTTCTCCTAACTTACAAAGCCCTTAATGGTCAGGCACCATCATATCTTGAAGATCTCATAATACCTCTTTCTGTCTCTCTCTCAACCCAGCTGGTCAAAGCAGATGGCCGCCCACCAAGAGCCGGGTTCTGTTTGAGGTTTCTACCCGTTAAAGGGGAGTTTTTCCTTACTGCTGTTGCCAAGTGCTGCTCATGGGGGAATTGTTGGGTCTCTATGAATGAAAGAGTACAGTCTTGACCTGCTCTATTTGAAAAGTGCCCTGAGATGACTTTTGTTGTGATTTGGCGCTATATAAATAAAAATTGATTGATTGATTGATTGATAGCAGTTTTGTGATGCCCTTTGAGTTTGTCAACTATGTTACAGACAAACTATGTGCCATTACAGACTTTAATTAAGTCCTGCACTTAATGTAACATATGATTTTAAGGGCTCTTGTATCTATTCTGTTATATGCACAATTATTTTTAAAAAGGATTGTAATTTTTTTTTTTGCAGATATACATGTAATCTGTTCAGTGCTGTCATTAAGGCCAGGAACTTATTTTTTAAAATCATAAATCTGCCATACAAGTTGTTTTGATAGTGTTAAGAGACAGAAGTGTGAGAGCAGACACATGACGGGAGTTGAACTACTGTGATCTGAACATTTCTGTGAGATCCTGCATCACTCAGAGGAAAAATGTTTTTAATGCAGTTTAATTTAAAGCAGTTGTTGCACTTGTTTCAGTAACAACATGGTTCATGCAGATAAACGGGTCTGAATTTAAAACAGACACACCGTGTTTCTGTCTTCAACCTCAGGACCACAGACGTCACAATATCTATCCTCCTGCAGCCAAAGTACCAACAAGGTCACCTTGACAACCAGAGCTCCTCATCAACCCCCCAGAAAACCTTTTATCTGAACAATCTACATGATGGAGCCCATTTGTGTGTCTTTTTAAACATGTGATTCAGAGGAGCCAAATGGTTTTCTGTCTGATCAACATTAAAGCAATGCAAGCTATGATGAAGATGGATATGCATGTTAAAAAAAGAGCCATCAGTCTCTTCAGATAACAGTATATACAAGTAATCCAGTGACTAAGATGATGATTTAAGATGTTGCCACTTTATTGTCCCTTTTAGATTCCAAAGTTGTGAGTTTGATCCCAGTTAAGGGCAGCATTCACGCAGACACATACAGGTGCTCCCAGTCTGCTGACTGAGGCTGCATAGACTGTCCTTCTGATAAGACCCCTCTCTTTCTCTGTTTTTAGTCGCCTCAAACCTTCAGGTTTCATTCACAATTCAAAACTGTCTTTGTCAACAATACATACAAAAACAACATAACATACTGGCAACAACACAAACACACCTTTTCACCTGTTCTACTCCAGCTCCCTTTCATATTATAAAAATGTCAGTTGTGCAAGCCTTATTTACTGAGCAATTTAAATTCAACATCTGAAAGCCTGATCATGCTGATGTTTTTCTCTGAGTCATGATAGTTCAGGCTTAACTCTGCTGTCTATCAAACAGCAGCTCATTAGTTTGATCTCACCTGTGGGCAACTTTAATCTTGGTAGAATCAAAACAATTCAGATTCCAGCATTTTTTCAGTAATCCAACACGATTGCTTTTAATTAACTAGTTAGAGACTGACTCTGAAGTTATGAGGATGTGATGTCATCTTCAGATCAAATGCACACAGAGGAACAGAGTGAAGGGCCCTGCCCGGGATCTGAGGCTCTTTAGATAATTGGATGGTCAGTTAGGACCATCTAGTGGACAGATAGCAGAACTACACCAACTGATGTGTGATTTGTCTGACACAGACTGGTTAAGACTAGTTTTCACATCAGTCTGATGTTGTCATAGAAATGGACCGTGAAGTTATGAGGGTGTGACGGCATCCTCAGCTCAAACCCACACAGACACCAGGACTGACAAGGCAGAACCAGCAGCTTCTTCTCTCCTGATGTTTCCTCGACACATGAAGGTGGAAAGTGTCTGTAAATTGACCTGAAGTGAGTTCAGCAGGTGAGAATCCTACCAGAGAAATCTGTAAATGTCTGATGAACACGATCACTTTGATCACATTGTGTTGTGTCACTGTTTGACTGAACAGCTGAAATGTTTCTTAATGTTGATCGGCTGTTTCAAAAATGTTTATTTGATGCTTGCAGGTATAAATATTTTTAAGTTTTCCATCTAAGTTAAACTATATTTTGACAATGATTTAAATGTATCACTGTTAGTGATTAACAGGTAAAATCCGCAGCAGCTTGACTTTAATCGCCATCATCAGTGAAAAATGCAGGAAGTATCAGTACTGGTTGGACAGTTTTTATCAACTTGACTGAGGTTCAACTTATATAGGGGTTTCAAATCAGGGTATATTAAAGATGTTCACACCAAACGCTGAGGCGAGAGAGATGAGCAGACAACCAACGGGAGTTTATTTCATTACAAACGAACATACAGAACTCAGAAAATCACCAATGCAGCCACACCCAATCCCAGATGTTTCCTGTTTGTCTGGCAGCTGGACATTTTTTGAGTGTGTCAATGTCCGGCTTTGCTTCCTCAGAGATTGTAGCTGGACCTTTCAAAAACAAATACAATAGTACAATTCCATACGCTATCACATTTCTTCGCTTCTACACTTACAACACTGAGACTGACTCTGTTTATCTGAAGCTCATTTTAAACAGTCCATGTCTCAACTGTCCCAAAGGCTGCAGAATCATTTCAAGATGGACCAGCTCCGGCCCAGACTGGAAGAACTTAGAGGCTGCTTAGGGCCCCTCAGCCATCAGGGGCCCCAAACTAACAGAAAATGTGAACTATCCTTTGGTTTCTCCGTTCAACTTTTGTCATAATTTAAATATAAGACAAATGTAAAGATTTAAAACCTTCATTTTCTCTTGGTGCTAACTAACACACTTAAATCCCAACATTGCCTTTTATTGGATCGGGATATAAATGAGCACAAATTTAGAGCAAATTTGGACATTATAACAATTTTTGAAGATTTTAACAAATAACAGTTTTGAAGGGCACATTATGTTTTTGGGATTGTAACTAAAAAATGTGGAGGCTCTTTAGCAAAATTTAGGATTATGAATTTTGGGATTGGAAAAATATATTTTGGACATAGAAATTCCAACTTTTGGAACTAGAATAATGACATTTTTTGGGTGTACTATGACAAATTTTAAGAAATAAATGTGGTCCTTATGTCATTTTGTACTTTAGGGCTGTGTAACAAATTCTCAGATTAATCTCTTTTTAGTGCCTCACCAATGTTAAGATCGCCCCTGAATATTTGTGACATGTTATTGAGATGAATAAGAACTAATGTGTGGCTCTGTGATGTGCAGCTTGTTGTAATGAATGAGCTTGTTGTTGTGTTTGTGTGAAGGTGTTTCTCTGCTATGGATCAGTGTGAGGACAGAGAGGAGGGAGTCCCTCCCTCTAAAAGCTCTCTGTGTGGGGAACATGACAGCCAGACCAAAGCTCAGAGGTGAGACGAGGATCTCTAACTGTCCATCACTGTTCTCCACTCACATCACTCCACCATCATTATTCACACTCAAAGCTCTGTGTGTGTTGTGTTGAAGCCCAGAGCAGCAGCTCAGACCAGACTCTGCTGGACCTGGACCTGGACCTGAACCCAGCTGTGTGTCCATGAAGAGTGACTGGTCTATGAGACAGCCACTTAAGTTCAAAAGTGGACAGCAGTCTACTGATCACACGTAAATGTTTTAAACTGAAACTGATTTATCTATTATTTATTCATTCATTTTTTAAATATTTGTATGCAATAAATATTTGTAAAAAAAAAAAACCACTATTCATGCTTTTTCAAATAACATATTCGGATTCGGGTACACTTCGTTTTTGTGATAGATTTGTTCCAAACAGGCATGTTTGGTGACATGGTGGCGTTTTGCATTCCCACTCTTCATTATGGACACTGTTTGATTGCAATTCAAGCACAATGGTCTCATATTTCCCTCAGGCAAAATGAACTTGTGTTTTTCAGTCCAGTTGTCCTTAAATGCATGTTTTTCACTGTCAACATCTTTTTTTCTTTTTAGTATCGGCTAGTTTTCAACAAGAAATTTTATGTTATCACCTGCAGCTCCTACAGACGTTCCATTTAGAATATTTACCACAGAAGAAGTATGAAGTCTTTGCTATAAACATGTTGACAATAAAACATTCTTTGTCTGAGAAGAATTATAATGAACATGTGCATTTATCAGTATTTTGTTTCCATCAGGATCCATCAGAAAAGACAAAGTTACCCTGAACCCAGCTGTGTGTCCATGAAGAGCAACCGGTCTATGGATTGACCTATTAACTTCAGACATGGACATCAGTCTGCTGATCAGAGGTCAGACTGTAAAATGTTTTCTGTTATTATCCAGCTCTCCTAATAAGTTTGATTGATTGTGGAGATTAATTCTTGACCTTAGTGACTAATGTTTTTACACACAATGTTCTCATAAATACAAACACAAAAATTCCTCCTACATACACTTTTCAAAAACCACAAACTTTATCTGTATAACATTTTTTAAAACAGAGGTACAAAGTCTTTATAGAGACAAATGATGAGAGGTAAGACAGAACAGAGTGTTTTGTGTGGATCCACTGTGATAGAACACAATACCTTTAACACTGAGTGTCATTATTTATTCTAAGACTTCATCTTTTCTTCACAGAGTTCATCAGCAGAGCTCAGAGGTTCTCAGTGGTCAGTCTGTCCAGCAGCATCAAACACACCTGGACTCCATATTTATGGTGTGTAAATGTAAAACACAGCTACTACTGCTAACTACAACAGCCACAGACTAAATACTAAACTACCATTCTGGTCCTAACAGTCTCCATGCTGCACTCTGTAGACCAGCAGGTTTTCAGTCTGTCACAGATGATCTGATGTTGACTTCTACCAGTTAAATTTACATTTTATTCTGTTCCAGCTGCTGGAGGAGAATGTCATCAGTTTTGTGAAGAATGAGCTGAAGAAGATGCAGAAGGTTCTGAGTCCAGATTACCCAGAATGCTTAGAGAGTCAGAGTGAGGTTGAGGAGGTGTTGGATGGTGAGGATGAAGAGCAGAGGAGGAGGAGTAGAGAGGCATTTCTGAAGATCACACTGCACTTCCTGAGGAGAATGAAGCAGGAGGAGCTGGCTGACTGTCTGCAGAGCAGTAAGAGGATTTTAACAGATTTAACATGATGGAGAGGAAATGGAGGCAACATGGGAGACGTTATATTTCAAACTCTGCTGTTAATATGATGCACACATCTGCATCAGATCTATGAATTCTTCTGAGCTGAAAACAGTCAGAAACTGTTTGTCCACAACTGATGAGCTGAATATATTTCATAGTGGAAGAAAATAAAAACATCTGCAGTTTAATGTTTACATTCTACCAATTTACTGTAGAATCATCTGATTGATTTCATTTGTTTTTTGTTCTCAGGAACTCATGCTGCAGAGTGTCAATATAAACTCAAGTCTAACCTGAAGGAGAAGTTCCAGTGTGTGTTTGAGGGGATTGCTAAAGCAGGAAACTCAACCCTTCTGAATCAGATCTACACAGAGCTCTACATCACAGAGGGAGGGACTGCAGAGGTCAATGATGAACATGAGGTCAGACAGATTGAAACAGCATCCAGGAAACCAGTCAGACCAGAAACAACAATCAGACAAGAAGACATCTTTAAAGCCTCACCTGGCTTGATGAACCAATCAGAACAGTGATGACAAAGGGAGTGGCTGGCATTGGGAAAACAGTCTTAACACAGAAGTTCACTCTGGACTGGGCTGAAGACAAAGCCAACCAGGACATACAGTTCACATTTCCATTCAATTTCAGAGAGCTAAATGTGCTGAAAGAGAAAAAGTACAGCTTGGTTGAACTTGTTCATCACTTCTTTACTGAAACCAAAGAAGCAGGAATCTGCAGGTTTGAAGAGTTCCAGGTTGTGTTCATCTTTGACGGTCTGGATGAGTGTCGACTTCCTCTGGACTTCCACAACAATGAGATCCTGACTGATGTTACAGAGTCCACCTCAGTGGATGTGCTGCTGACAAACCTCATCAGGGGGACACTGCTTCCCTCTGCTTGCCTCTGGATAACCACACGACCTGCAGCAGCCAATCAGATCCCTCCTGAGTGTGTCGGCATGGTGACAGAGGTCAGAGGGTTCACTAACCCACAGAAGGAGGAGTACTTCAGGAAGAGATTCAGAGATGAGGTGCAGGCCAGCACAATCATCTCCCACATCAAGGCATCACGAAGCCTCCACATCATGTGCCACATCCCAGTCTTCTGCTGGATCACTGCTACAGTTCTGGAGGAAGTGTTGAAAAGCAGAGAGGGAGGAAAGCTGCCCAAGTCCCTAACTCAAATGTACATCCACTTCCTGGTGGTTCAGGCCAAACTGAAGAACGTCAAGTATGATGGAGAAGCTGAGACAGATCCGCACTGGAATCCAGAGAGCAAGAAGATGATTGAGTCTCTGGGAAAACTGGCTTTTGAGCAGCTGCAGAAAGGCAACCTGATCTTCTATGAATCAGACCTGACAGAGTGTGGCATCGATATCAGAGCAGCCTCAGTGTACTCAGGAGTGTTCACACAGATCTTTAAAGAGGAGAGAGGGCTGTACCAGGACAAGGTGTTCTGCTTCATCCATCTGAGCGTTCAGGAGTTTCTGGCTGCTCTTCATGTCCATCTGACATTCATCAACTCTGGAGTCAATCTGCTGGCAGAACAACAAGCAACATCCCAGTTTTCTAAAGTCTTTAAAAACAAACATAAACTAAAACATCTCTACCAGAGTGCTGTGAATGAGGCCTTACAGAGTCCAAACGGACACTTGGACTTGTTACTCCGCTTCCTCCTGGGTCTTTCACTGCAGACCAATCAGACTCTCCTGCGAGGCCTGCTGACACATACAGAAAGAAGCTCACAGACCAATCAGAAAACAGTAAAGTACATCAAGAAGAAGATCAATGAAAATCTGTCTGCAGAGAGAAGCATCAATCTGTTCCACTGTCTGAATGAACTGAATGATCATTCTCTAGTGGAGGAGATCCAACAGTACCTGAGATCAGGAAGTCTCTCCACAAATAAACTGTCTCCTGCTCAGTGGTCAGCTCTGGTCTTCATCTTACTGTCATCAGAGAAAGATCTGAACATGTTTGACCTGAAGAAATACTCTGCTTCAGAGGAGGCTCTTCTGAGGCTGCTGCCAGTGGTCAAAGCTTCAAATAAAGCTCTGTAGGTGGATGAATTAATGTGAAGAATAATGTCAGATATGTTTAACTATTATAAATGACAAATAATTTTGTTTGTGTTCATCATTAATTCTTCTTCAGGCTGAGTGGCTGTAACCTCTCAGAGAGAAGCTGTGCAGCTCTGTCCTCAGTTCTCAGCTCTCAGTCCTCTAGTCTGAGAGAGCTGAATCTGAGTAACAACAACTTGCAAAATTCAGGAGTTAAGCTGCTGTCTGCTGCACTGGAGAGTCCACACTGTACACTGGAAACTCTCAGGTCAGGATACAGCATCTATAATTTTGTTATCTTGAACAATGGAAATAAAGCTGATCCTGACAGACTTCTTCATGCTGTTTTACATTCAGATTAATGTTTATTATTCTGCACAACATCTGTAGGATTCTGGTACGTATGATTAAAAAACATTGTGTTATCAACCTTTTTATATTTCAAGTCTGTCAGGCTGTCTGATCACAGAGGAAGGCTGTGCTTCTCTGGTCTCAGCTCTGAACTCCAACCCCTCCCATCTGAGAGAGCTTGACCTGAGCTACAATCATCCAGGAAAGTCAGGAGAGAAACTTCTGTCTGCTGGACTGAAGGATCCACACTGGAGACTGGACACTCTCAGGTATGGACAGACAGGTGGACACTCTCAGGTATGGACAGATAGGTGGACACTCTCAGGTAAAGAACTCTTATGCTGAACATAAAAGTTCATTCATGATCATGGATGTCATAGTTTGAAGGTCATGTGATGTGAGTGAAACCTCTGGAAAAAGCTAGTCGACCTAAAGTTATTCCTTTGTTAAACTTTCAACTATTATTATTATTATAATTATTATATATTCAAATCAAATAAATGAACAGCCTTAAAGGTTCATTTATTCTCTAACTCCGACATTACGCCTTAATATTCATCTTGATATTGAATTATTGAAGTCAAGTCAGTTTTATTTATTCAGCCCCAAATCACAGATTTCCTGTTTGACTCCCTCAGAGCCTCAAGTTGGATTAAATGACACATTACAAATTGAATTTTGTAGTTTGACTGATCTGTCAAGAGGTTACTGTAGTTATGCAGTGATGTTTAAAGGAACTTTATTACTTGTCACTGATGTTTTATTTAGATATTATTATTATTATTATTATTATTATTATTATTATTATTATTATTATTATTATTATATTCAAAGCTAACAAATGAGCAGATGCATATAATTGCATTAAAATGTTTTGCTGTCTTATAGCTGCATTTATTCTCTGATAACTTAATTTTCACCTTGAAGTAAAGTCTCCTTTAATATTGAAGTCAGGACAGGCTCTATCCTCAGCACAACATGCAGAGGTCAATATTTAATATTCTGATTCATCATGTCTGAGGACATATTTGTACATCACATCTTCTTCTTCACGTCTTTTCCTCTCAGACTTCAGTGAAAGAATCCAGCAGACAGTTGAGACAGATGAGTTGCAGCCTGTTTCTGTGTCACTCTGACAAACTGAGGAACACTGCTTCATGTTGAACAGCAGTTAGGACTCATGTTGGATAGAAAATCATTCTGACTGTGTTTCTTCCTCCAGGTTGGACCATGGTGGAGAGCACAGGTTAAAACCTGGTCTGAAGAAGTGTAAGTGTGGATTTAATTTGATTCATGACAACTAAACAGCACACAGTCAGTTTCTCTTTAAATACAAAGTTGGTCTTTGTGGTTTTTATTCATTAAAACATTACTGACAAAATGTGTCATTAAACTTTATAGAAATGAACAACAGATCAGAACTTAAACAGAGAATAAATCCATCAGGTGTGTCAGATGATAAACTGCTGCTGTGTTGTTTCTTCTTCTCTTCATCAGATTTCTGTGAACTCACACTGGACACAAACACAGTAAACAGAAAACTCAAACTGTCTGACAACAACAGGAAGGTGACACATGTGGAGGAGGATCAGTCATATCCTGATCATCCAGACAGATTTGACCACTGGGCTCAGCTGCTTTGTAGAAATGGTCTGACTGGTCGCTGTTATTGGGAGGTTGAGTGGAGAGGAGATGTTGATATATCAGTGAGTTACAGAGGAATCAGCAGGAAAGGAAAGGGTGATGACTGTAGGTTAGGATGGAATGATCAGTCCTGGAGTCTGTTCTGCTCTGATGAAGATGGTTACTCTGTCTTTCACAATAAGAGAGTAACATCCATCTCCTCCTCCTCCTCCTCCTCCTCCTCCTCCTCCTCATCCTCCTCCTCCTCCTCCTCTGTCTCTAACAGAGTAGCAGTGTATGTGGACTGTCCTGCTGGCACTCTGTCCTTCTACAGAGTCTCCTCTGACACACTGATCCACCTCCACACCTTCAACACCACATTCACTCAGCCTCTGTATCCAGGGTTTGGGTTTGGGTCTGGTTCCTCAGTGTCTCTGTGTCGTCTGTCTGAGGAAGAGTCTCCTCCTGTGTAGACAAACAGTCACACTGCTGACTGAAGACAGCTGCTGAAATCACTGTTCACTCTGTTCACCAGTGAACAACAGAAACTGGAAGTGACAGCAGCTTCCTGTGTTTAAATGTTGATGGTGGACGAGGTTTCACTCTGGTTTCATTTGGATCACTGACTGTGCTTTAATGTCAGAATATTGTTTCTATTAGAAGTAGTGAAATGATCTCCTCTGGGCTGAATTTATGTGTAAAAACTGTGTTGACTCTGATTGACTTCAGTAAAGTTTTCTTGGAGCAGCATCTAGTAGCTGTTAGTGGCTGTTAGTTATTCCATTTTATCAGGATCTTAAAGTGAAGTTTTTCCTGAAAATGTCCAGCAGACATCCCAGTCTGTTTGACATCAGCTCAGTTTGTGTTAAATCATGAACATCAACGTATGTTTCTATCTGATGTAATGTGTCTGACATGTATGTATATAATAACATGTATGGGTTGCTTTCCTTTAGTTTTTCTTGCCTCTGCAGGTGATGTAAATATTGTCTTGTAAGCTCATGTTTGCTGGGCAGCTTTGGCTGTTTTACACTTGAATAAAAATATTCATTCACTACTTATTCAGAGAACATCACTTGTTTTTTACATCGATGTGTAATGTTATACTACTTCTACTTCTACTACACTACTTGTGTTTTTCTCTCATTAGAACATTTATGACAGAATGAATTCTGGGAATTCACAATCTCACAACAAAACAGCAACACTCCTCTTCCTCCTCCTTCACCTTCTCCTCTTCTTCCAAACAGTTTCCCTCTGAGCAGTAAACAGCTGTTGAAGCAGTTTTCCTCTCAGTTCTGGATTATGGAGATGTTATATATCAACATGCTGCTGCCTCCAACACACATCACAATCATAACTGGTGACGAATCTGCAAAAATATAATAAATTCTCAGTGTCACTTAACACCCAAACCCAGTTAATACAGTACAAATTCCTGCACATCACCACTGAAAAACTTTATTTAGAGTTCTCTTAACTTTTTATACATTTCCTTGAACTTTCCTGAGTAATTTGCAGGTATGTAACTGTACATTTTAGGACATTTTACAGAAGGTGGTGAAATTTTAGTACAAAGTATAAGAAAAAGTATTAAGTTGGTAAGTAGCCACTCATTATATTTGGGCAATGATGGAAGAATTATTAAGATAATTTACTTAATTCACATTTAAGAAGCTGGAATCAGAGAATTTGGACATTTTCTTCTTAAAAAATGACTAAAAATTATGAATCGTTTATCAAAATAGATTAATTTTATCCTTGGCAACTAATCAATTAATTGACTAATCATTGCAGCTCTGCTATACGGTATACTCTAAACATAAATAGCAACTAGAAAGTCTTTTGAGACACAAAATGAGGAGATAAAGTTGGAATAATTAATTAAACATTAAAAGTGTATCTGAGGGAACAGAACTTATGTACTTTTACTTTAGAGAGGATGATGGGAGATTGAGTCAGTCCTGGTGTTATCAGGACATCTGGTGGCTGAAACAGTTTCTCATATCATGTGATCAAACAGACTGTAATGTGGAAAAGTCTCCTCCAGGTAGAGTCACAGACCAGCTGACATCCAGGTGTGTGTGTGTGTGTGTTCTGGTATTACTCATGTTGTGAGGACTCGCCTCCCTTTTGAGCACAAAACCATAATAAAAATTACTAAATTTTAGGGTGAAAACAGGTTAAATTATTTAAGAGCTTTTTTTTGGATTTTTAAAACTTTTTTGTGAATTATTATATATTTTACAGTTTCCTGTATTTTGTTTGGTTTTTGTCTGTTTTTTTCTTACTTTGATGCCTTGTGTCATTTGTCTTTTCAGCCTCAGCCGAAAAAAATGGTCACATTGCCAGGTGCATGGTTCAAAAGGGTTGTACTTAGTCCCTTAATTAATCCTGGGTATGTTTTGGGCATAACATGCAATAAACCAATCAGAGTGTCATCTCCCATTCCCTTTAAAAACCAGGTGCACTTGCACCTTGGTGGACTGCTATTATAATGGTGGATTTAGCCAAAGCCTTTATGGGGCCCTAAATAGAATTTGTTTCTGCACCCCAACACTATATACACACACTATATAGTAATTTTATTAGTTGTAGCTGTGTTGCTTACATCATACCAGTGTCAGCCTGGCATGTTTTTACCCTTCTATGGTTTCTTAAATTTTAAGATTTAAAACCATTGAGGTGGTCTTCTTCTTTGGATTTCTTGGGTTTGTTATCTCGTTTCTGCTTCTTATCTGAGATTTTGACACATTATAGTCCAGGTAGCCTGCAAGAAAAGGGAAATGAATATTAGCTTTGAGTTGGATCTTTTTTTTGTACACTTACACAAGTACTGTACTGAGATACAATTTAGAGGTACTTGTACTTTACTTGAGTATTTTCATTTTCTGCTGCTTTATATCTGTGCTACATTTTAGAGGGAATTATTGAACCTTTTACTTCACTAAATTTATTTGCCAGTTTAAATAACTAAGGATTTTACAGATCAATATTTTACATCTAAAACATGGAATCAATTTATTAAATATTATCATTTTACAGATTAAATTACCCAACAGTACATATTAGATATTAGTACATATTACATCAGAATGCTTCTTACATGTTCATGCAACAGTAATGATAACATTAAGAGCAAACATTCGACTGTATTTCAGAGTATTTTTACTTTTAATACTTGATTTTGCTGATAATACTTCTGTACTTCAGTAAGATTTTGAAAGCAGGACTTTTACATGTACCGGAGTGTTTTTACATCGTTGTATTGTTACTTCAGAAAAGGATCTGAATACTTCTTCCAACACTGCTTGTAACTAACTTAGCAAGCTAATAACAGCGAGCTGCTGTAGCTTCCTCAGGTTACCTTGGGTGCTGCCCTGATTTGACAACTTGTTTCCTCGACTCGTTCATTTTGTTCTTATTCTTCCCCATGTTATTGCAGCTTATTTCGCTGCTTTATGTGTTATATTAACAAAACAATAACACATGTGGAGCAGCATGTATAGGCTTTAACCTATGACCCTCAAACTCAGAAGAGAGGATGTTTCACTTGTAAATGCCTCTGGTTGGGGACATCAAGCTCACAGAGGTATTTTCATAAGTTTTTCAAGCTGCCATTTTAATGTCCATCACCCAGTGATGCTTAAATCTGTCTCACCCTCTTGTGGGACATTTCAAGCGCTCTTGGAGGCCCTCTGGTGGCCATGGGCGACCTAAACAGGCTTTGTTTGCCTACTTTGCTTATGCATTGTGCTGGCCCTGATTTCAATGAGGTTTTCCTGGTTAAACAGAGTTTAATGTTTGTCTCCAGTGTGTCTGAGGACACAGATGTTATAATAATGAATCATAATAATGAAGAACAGAAAGAACAATTTATTTTTGCACATATCACAGAGATAGAACAGACTGCATTAATGCATCTCAACACTTTTTATTTCCTTGTTGGAATAAAAGACAAACATCAGACTTTATGATCCAACTGATAAAGATTCATATTGTCTATTAATATTTTACTTTTGTTCCAACTTCTTTGTTCCAAAGTTCAGAGCTGCTGTTCTGTTATCAGATTTCCTTAAAGATCACTTCAGGTTAAAGATGAATACAGAGAGTTGAGACTGTTTGTGAATCAAAAGACCTTAAAAACTTCCTGCTGTCAGTACATGTTTGTTCTTCTTCTGGTTGGCTTCCTGTTGAAGCTGCTGATTAATTTCATCTTCACTCATCAGCTTGATTCAGATGATTTTCAGCATCTAAAGGTAACGTAACCAACAGTTTTCATCATGTTTGTGTCAGCGGGTGTTAAAATGATCTGATAACAGTAGAGATGGTTGTTATGGTGATGAGTTATGTTGATTTGTTCCCTGCATTGGTCGAATGAACAAAACTCCAGAAGAAATAAGAAAAGCGTCATTTTGCCAAAACTGAAATTCAACCTTCAAATGTTTATTTAATTCTGTGGTTCATATTGAGGCTCAACTTTGTGTTGGTTTATTATTTGTCTAACTAGATTATTTTCTCTGCCTATTTTACGTAGAATATAGAGGAAAATAATATTAGAAACACCTGTACAATAAAATACAGTCCAGTACATCAACACCATGAACCTAAAAAATGTCAACATTGTCAACAAATTCACATTCACAAAGGTTGGATTAATTAGAGGACTGTTGTATTTTTGGGTCACTAATTTTTTTGGTCAGTTACAACATAAGAGATAATAATGTACATCAATGTGAATATTATCTCTTTACCTCCCGCTGTTCCACTCTTCACCACTCCAGCTCAGACTACTAGTTTGATGAAGAGTTACATGTATATGAACATGTACTATGTGTAGTAATAGATATATATTATTTTTTATTAGCTTTCAACTGAACACTGAATGTACTGGACAAAGTAATGTGATTATTTACCAACATATTTCAGATAAAATTAACTCAAACTGTTTCAAACTGTTTTAAGTTTGTTTTTTAAAAACCTTTCCTTGAAACCAGGAATTGTGTCTTCCATTAATTTCATTGTCAGAGTTTTATGGCTGTATGAAGGGTCACGTCCTTCAGTCACCTTAACCCTTTCATGCATAGTGGTCACTAAAGTGGACAGCTATTCAAAAGCTGTTTTCTTATATATGCATGGGTTTTGATGGTATAGCTGCACATTAGCCACCGCAATGGACTCTAGTGTGTCATCCCATACGCTGCCATCCACTGGCCAGCCTTTGTAAGTGAAACAAAATCAAGATGGCTGCCGGCTGGCCGGAAATGCTCAGCAGCTAAGGAATATCTTGCCAATCCTTCTATGGTAGTAGACCCTTGCAGGTAAATAAAATTTTGTAACATCAAGTAACAACTAAGGAGTAATACAATTGTTAAAATTTTTCAAAAGTTTTGATTTTATGTTGGGAGAAAATGACAATTAATCATCTGTCCACTGGACATTGGACATCAAGCAATATATTACTATATTTCTATATTTCAACTACAATTATACTATTACTGCGACTTTGTTGTTCTTGAAAATACTTCAACTGCTGTAACTTTTTTGGCTGTAAATGAATTGATTTATGTTATTAGAATGTAACTTGCAGTTTTGAGGGGATTAAGGATCCTGAGGATGCTGAGGAGGATAATTATGCTGAGGGAGCTGAGGATACTGAGGGAATGCATGGCACCTCAGAAGATTGTCTGGATTAGAAAAGAAGGATCTTCTGCATTTCAAGTCATTTGTAGCTCATGTGCTAATAAATGCATTAAGACAGAGGGGAGAGGCTGAGGAGTCAGGAACAAGGTACAATGTTTTGCATTGCACTGAACAGTATTAGAATATGTTAAAATATCTTAAAACATTAGTTTAACAACTTTGAAAATATATATTATTTTATAGTTTTCAAATAATACATAATTTTATTCATTGGTTTGTTAAATACATATTCCTAAAGTTGAAAACTCAAACGCATGCTGTCCAGGTGGACAGCATGCGTCCTCCTTGTGCATGTTAGAAAAATGAAGTTCAAATTTTTTTTTTCATGCCTAAAGAGGAATAAAAACGCTTAGGAAAAAAATCCTGACTGAGGTTATCATAATTCATGCATGAAAGGGTTAAAACTTACAAACATTATTACAGTTATTATAACTTTATAATGGTGTCATTCAGTTAGTGAAGGACAGTTGCTGGTCACAGCCCAGCAGAAACAGTTTGAATGTTTTATAGGTAGCCTGGTTAGTGATTAACTGTGATTAAAAGTCATAAAATATGTTACACTAAGAGATCTCTGCAAATGTTTTTTGTCACAGATATATTGTTTAAATCATATTTTCATTTATGATATTCAGTTATTTAACCAGGCTGAGAGCTGCAGCAGCAAGTAAAAGTACAAAAGCAGCAACATGTTTTTCTACTGTAGCTCTGCATTTAGTGTTTAGTTTGACAGATTTTACATGTTCACTCTTGTTATCTCGATGGTTCATTTTTTGTAGATGATGTGAAACATCAAGGTTCAAAGTTCTGTTCATTCAACCATATAATCTTCTGAACTAACTTCCTTATTATCCAACACTGGCTAAAGGGCAAAATATGACGTGACTATAACAAATAAAAGAACAAAGAATATATACATGTTCATGCTCTTTCAATACAACATCCTCTCTTATCTCTAAGTCATGGAACAAAGGTAGTCTGACAGTAATTTTAGATTAATAGTTCTGAACAGTGAAGCAGAAAGACATCAGTTCCATCAGACTGTGAGAACACAGATAATAACACTGATTCATTGTTGGATTTAGTCTCTTAAAACATTAAGACACATTATTGATAATCATAAAATAATGATGTTATCAAACAGTCCTTGACTCCTCCACATACAACATATGTTACATGTCCTACAATCCATATCCTATCCTCCTTTAGGGTTCTGTTTACATCAGACAGACAACAATGACATTAGTTTGTGGACAGATGAACATCAGTTTCCAGGTAAATCAGAATACTGCGGCACTGTGAGATTGTTTAATGTCCTCACAGAGAGTCTTGGCAGGTTCCTCCTGTGTGTTTGGAGCTGAACTCTGCTGCAAGGTTCACTGGTTTAATATCATCTTTATGGTTTTGGACTTTGACTGTGAAGTTATGAGAGAGTGACAGCGTCCTCAGATTGATGATGAAGGACTGATGAAGGAGAATCAGCTGCAGCTTCTCTCTGTGTTTCCTCTACAGGTGAAGGTAGAACGACTCTGTGACCAGATGTGGATCTGAATTCACCTGGTGAGTATTTTCTTCTTTCTGCCACACAGCTGAATAAAAATATATCATGTCATCAGTTTTTAAACAGAAGTGAACTATAACTTGCCGCATATGAGTCTCTAGTGGACAAAAATACAACTGTATAAAAATGAATATAGTTAATGCAGTTTCTTCAACATGTAGCCACAGTGGAAATCGTAATGACTGACTTTGGCTCTATCTGGTGGTAGAATAAAGAATGACAGTGTGGTAGACAGCAGTGTGGCTCTGTGATGTGCAGCTTGTTGTAATGAATGAGCTTGTTGTTGTGTTTGTGTGAAGGTGTTTCTCTGCTATGGATCAGTGTGAGGACAGAGAGGAGGGAGTCCCTCCCTCTAAAAGCTCTCTGTGTGGGGAACATGACAGCCAGACCAAAGCTCAGAGGTGAGATGAGGATCTCTAACTGTCCATCACTGTTCTCCACTCACATCACTCCACCATCATTATTCACACTCAAAGCTCTGTGTGTGTTGTGTTGAAGCCCAGAGCAGCAGCTCAGACCAGACTCTGCTGTATTCAGTCAGGTGACTGTCAAGAATCTCAAGCTGATGTTTGAACCCACTGAGTTCAACGATGGACATAAATCTGCTGATCAGAGATAAGAAATGTTTGTGTCTGTTACTCTCCATCTCTCCTAAGAAGACATATCATGTCCTACAGGATCTCACAATGGCCTCAGAGATCCTGTAGGACTTCCACACCAAGAATGACAACTGGTGATGGCTAACCGACTGGACATCATGTTGATGGACAAACAGCAGAAGATATAATATAACATACATATCAGTGGAGGCTGGTCCATAGAGGCAGATGTGCTTCATTTTTGAAGTACATTTATATATTTCTGTACACTAAGAAATTACACAGGAAACACATGTAAATCATGTGATATATTGTCTGTTTTTGATGAGAACATAAATCTGTTGTCACAATAGAACAATACTATAAATTTGAATTTCACTTTGTTGGTAAAATGACACATTCAGAACCACTCCATGGCTAAAATGAGCTCTTCTTTCTTTAGAAACAATATGTATATGCAAATTTTTTGAGTCACCAGCTGCCACTGATATATATGTATATATATATATATACAGTACTGTGCAAAAGTTTTAGGCACTAAAAGTAAAGTGAGAATGCTCACAAAAATATTGCTATAAATTGTTTTAATTATTAATTAACTTCTTACAAAGTTGAGTAAACAGCAGAAACATAAAGTAAATCAATATTTGCTGTGAGCAGCTTTGCCTTTAAAACAGCAGCAGTTCTCCTCGGTACACTTTAACACAGTTTTTCATGGTAAATTGCAGGTAGGTTGTTGTAACCATCCTGGAGAAAGAATGTTCTTCTGTGGATTTATTATTTAGGCCATCTCAGGTGCTTCTTCGTGTTATCCCAGATTGACTCCATGATGTTGAGATCAGAGCTCTGTGGGGGGCAAACCATCTGTTGCAGGACTCATCAGTCTTCTTGTTGCTGAAAATAGTTCTTTACTATTGTACTGATATATATATTTATTTATAGATAGATAGATAGTAGTACATCAACACTTTCTTTTTGGTATCGGCTAGTTTTGAACAAGACATTTTATTTTATGAACTGCAGCTCCTACAGACGTTGCATTTAGAATATTTACCACAGAAGAAGTATGATGTCTTTGTTATTAACATGTTGAGAATAACATATTCTTTGTCTGAGAAGAATTATAATGAACATGTGCATTTATCAGTGTTTTGTTTCCATCAGGATCCATCAGAAAAGACAAAGCTGCCCTGAACCCAGCTGTGTGTCCATGAAGAGCGACCAGTCTGTGGATCAACTTATTGACTTCAGACATGAACATCAGTCTGCTGATCAGAGGTCAGACTGTAAAATGTTTTCTGTTATTATCCAGCTCTCCTAAGAAGACATATCATTGATGTAGAGATTAATTCTTGACCGTGGTGACACACACACACACACACACACACACACACACACACACACACACACACACATATATATATATATATATATATATATATATATATATATATACACATATATACACATATATACATATACACTTACATACACACACACACACACACACACACACACATATATATATATACATTTTATTTTATCAGCTGAAGCTCCTACAAACATTGCATTTAGAATATTTACCACAGAAGAAGTATGAAGTCTTTGCTATTAACATGTTGAGAATAACACATTCTTTGTCTGAGAAGAATTATATTGAACATGTGCATTTATCAGTGTTTTGTTTCCATCAGGATCCATCAGAAAAGACAAAGTTACCCTGAACCCATCTGTGTGTCCATGAAGAGCAACCGGTCTGTGGGTCGACCTATTTACTTCAGACATGGACATCAGTCTGCTGATCAGAGGTCAGACTGTAAAATGTTTTCTGTTATTATCCAGCTCTCCTAATAAGTTTGATTGATTGTGGAGATTTATTCTTGACCTTAGTGACTAATACTGTTTTTACACAGTGTCCTCATAAATACAAACACAAAAATTCCTCCTACATACACTTTTCAAAAACCACAAACTTTATCTGTATCACATTTTTTAAAAAAGAGGTACAAAGTCTTTACATAGACAAATGATGAGAGGTAAGACAGAACAGCCGAGTGTTTTATGTGGATCCACTGTGATAGAACACAACACCTTTAACACTGATGTCATTATTTATTCTAAGACTTCATCTTTTCTTCACAGAGTTCATCAGCAGAGCTCAGAGGTTCTCAGTGGTCAGTCTGTCCAGCAGCATCAAACACACCTGGACTCCATATTTATGGTGTGTAAATGTAAAACACAGCTACTACTGCTAACTACAACAGCCACAGACTAAATACTAAACTACCATTCTGGTCCTAACAGTCTCCATGCTGCACTCTGTAGACCAGCAGGTTTTCAGTCTGTCACAGATGATCTGATGTCGACTTCTACCAGTTAAATTTACATTTTATTCTGTTCCAGCTGCTGGAAGAGAACATTGTCAGTTTTGTGAAGAACGAGATGAAGAAGATGCAGAAGGTTTTGAGTCCAGATTACCCAGAATGCTTAGAGAGTCAGAGTGAGGTTGAGGAGGCGTTGGATGGTGAGGAGGAAGAGCAGAGGAGGAGCAGCAGAGAGGCATTTCTGAAGATCACACTGCACTTCCTGAGGAGAATGAAGCAGGAGGAGCTGGCTGACCGTCTGCAGAGCAGTAAGAGGATTTTAACAGATTTAACATGATGGAGAGGAAATGGAGGCAACATGGGAGAGGTTTATATTTCAATCTCTGCTGTTAATATGATGCACACATCTGCATCACATCTATGAATTCTTCTGAGCTGAAAACAGTCAGAAACTGTTTGTCAACAACTGATGAGCTGAATAGATTTCATGGTGGAAGAAAATATAAACATCTGCAGTTTAATGTTTACATTCTACCAATTTACTGTAGAATCATCTGATTGATTTAATTTGTTGTTTGTTCATTCAGGAACTCGTGCTCCAGAGTGTCTATATAAACTCAAATCTAACCTGAAGAAGAAGTTCCAGTGTGTGTTTGAGGGGATTGCTAAAGCAGGAAACCCAACCCTTCTGAATCAGATCTACACAGAGCTCTACATCACAGAGGGAGGGACTGCAGAGGTCAATGATGAACATGAGGTCAGACAGATTGAAACAGCATCCAGGAAACCAGACAGACCAGAAACAACAATCAGACAAGAGGACATCTTTAAAGCCTCACCTGGAAGAGATGAACCAATCAGAACAGTGATGACAAAGGGAGTGGCTGGCATTGGGAAAACAGTCTTAACACAGAAGTTCACTCTGGACTGGGCTGAAGACAAAGCCAACCAGGACATACAGTTCACATTTCCATTCACTTTCAGAGAGCTGAATGTGCTGAGAGAGAAAAAGTACAGCTTGGTGGAACTTGTTCATCACTTCTTTACTGAAACCAAAGAAGCAGGAATCTGCAGATTTGAAGAGTTCCAGGTTGTGTTCATCTTTGATGGTCTGGATGAGTGTCGACTTCCTCTGGACTTCCACAACAATGAAATCCTGACTGATGTTACAGAGTCCACCTCAGTGGATGTGCTGCTGACAAACCTCATCAGGGGGAAACTGCTTCCCTCTGCTCACCTCTGGATAACCACACGACCTGCAGCAGCCAATCAGATCCCTCCTCAGTGTGTTGACATGGTGACAGAGGTCAGAGGGTTCACTGACCCACAGAAGGAGGAGTACTTCAGGAAGAGATTCAGAGATGAGGAGCAGGCCAGCACCATCATCTCCCACATCAAGACATCACGAAGCCTCCACATCATGTGCCACATCCCAGTCTTCTGCTGGATCACTGCTACAGTTCTGGAGGATGTGTTGAAAATCAGAGAGAGAGGAGAGTTGCCCAAGACCCTGACTGAGATGTACATCCATTTCCTGGTGGTTCAGTTGAAACTGAAGAACGTCAAGTATGAAGGAGGAGCTGAGACAGATCCACACTGGAATCCAGAGAGCAGGAAGATGATTGTGTCTCTAGGAAAACTGGCTTTTGAGCAGCTGCAGAAAGGCAACCTGATCTTCTATGAATCAGACCTGACAGAGTGTGGCATCGATATCAGAGCAGCCTCAGTGTACTCAGGAGTGTTCACACAGATCTTTAAAGAGGAGAGAGGGCTGCACCAGGACAAGGTGTTCTGCTTCATCCATCTGAGTGTTCAGGAGTTTCTGGCTGCTCTTCATGTCCATCTGACATTCATCAACTCTGGAGTCAATCTGCTGGCAGAAGAACAAACAACATCCCAGTTTTCTAAAGTCTTTAAAAACAAACCTAAACTAAAACATCTCTACCAGAGTGCTGTGAATGAGGCCTTACAGAGTCCAAACGGACACTTGGACTTGTTCCTGCGCTTCCTCCTGGGTCTTTCACTGCAGACCAATCAGACTCTCCTACGAGGTCTGCTGATAAAGAAAGAAAGTAGCTCACAGACCAATCAGAAAACAGTCGAGTACATCAAGAAGAAGATCAGTGAGAATCTGTCTGCAGAGAGAAGCATCAATCTGTTCCACTGTCTGAATGAACTGAATGATCGTTCTCTAGTGGAGGAGATCCAACAGTACCTGAGTTCAGGAAGTCTCTCCACAGATAAACTGTCTCCTGCTCAGTGGTCAGCTCTGGTCTTCATCTTACTGTCATCAGAAAAAGATCTGGATGTGTTTGACCTGAAGAAATACTCTGCTTCAGAGGAGGCTCTTCTGAGGCTGCTGCCAGTGGTCAAAGCTTCAAATAAAGCTCTGTAAGTGGATGGATGACTAGAAAAGTACTTATACACTATTTGATTATAAACAAGACTAGTCCTAGTATACGGCTGGACTGTGTATGGTCAATGTATGAAACTGTGGCCAATTTTTTTTACAGTCATAGTCAGTGGCAGTGTCTATAATGTGAATTCCTGGATATTAAATGTCCATCTGCAATTTTCTGTGGTGGTCCCAGTAATATTTGTTGTTTAAGTGTACTGACGTAGCATATCACATGACATGGTTAAGCTACATTTGAGTAAAAAAAAAAAAGGTATAAATGCAGTTGTGAGAACATTACTTTCCACTCATATCTTGGGATGTTTCATTGGAAAGATAACTTATTTTAACATCAATTGTAACTATTTTAATTATTTTTATTTTCTCTTTCATCTGTTTCAATCTTCGGATGTCTGTAAACATATGGTCTTATTCATATGTTAATGTAGGATTAGCATGCTAAGCTGTGACGTCTTTCAGAGCACAAAAACACTCTAAACACACCTGTCACCTACCCAGCACAGTGCTGTCAAACTATAAACATCACTGCAACAACTTATTTTTATACAGTCTATAGGCTACACACACACACAGCACGTCACAGCTATGCTAACAATGCTAGGCATGCTAATTAGCTGCTAGCCGCAGTGCAGGCTGGTAAAATGGATCCACTGCATCTCTTTGTATCCACGGGTTTGTGCTCCTGTCAGTGTCAGAGCCTCCATGTGAGGTGCTTGGTAAATGTGTGTTTTTAAAACTTATTTTGGGGCTGCGCTGACAGTGACATGTGACTGCTACTTCATCACTCAGTCAGGGGTCAGGGATGGACATTCCGGGTTATAGGGCTGGTCCATGGCAGGTCCAGCCAAAAATATCAACAAACCTTTAATATTTTATGGAAGGGAAATAACATTTCTTTATTATGTTAATCACTAATTCTTCTTCAGGCTGAGTGGCTGTAACCTCTCAGAGAGAAGCTGTGCAGCTCTGTCCTCAGTTCTCAGCTCCCAGTCCTCTAGTCTGAGAGAGCTGGTACTGAGTAACAACAACTTGCAAAATTCAGGAGTCAAGCTGTTGTCTGCTGGACTGGAGAGTCCACACTGTACACTGGAAACTCTCAGGTCAGGATACAGCATCTATAATTTTGTTATCTTGAACAATGAGAATAAAGCTGACTCTGAGAGAGATTTTAACAGTTGATCATTTGCATGTTGCTTTATATTCAGATCAATGTCATTTATTCTGCACAACATCTGTAGGATTCTGGTACTTATGATTAAAAAACATTGTGTTATCAATCTTTTTATATTTCAAGTCTGTCAGGATGTCTGGTCACAGAGGAAGGCTGTGCTTCTCTGGCCTCAGCTCTGAACTCCAACCCCTCCCATCTGAGAGAGCTTGATCTGAGCTACAATCATCCAGGAAACTCAGGAAAGAAGCTTCTGTCTGCTGGACTGAAGGATCCACACTGGAGACTGGACACTCTCAGGTATGGACAGATAGGTGGACACTCTCAGGTAAAGAACTTTTATGCTGAACATAAAAGTTCATTCTTGATCATGGATGTAATAGTGTGAAGGTCATGTAATGTGAGTGAAATCTCTGGAAAAAGCTAGTAAGTCGACATAAAGTTATTCTTTTGTTAAACTTTCATGTTCTCATTAGGGCACCACCTCCTTTTTGGTTAGGATTTATTAGTGCCAGGAGGAAGCACTAACCCTTGTTCAGTTTAATCAGTGAATCAGTCTTACAGAGTCAGTTCTTGTCCCAAACAGTGACCTCTGTTTACTGCAGCTCAAAGAAACAACCAAACACTTTTAGGATAAATGAAGACATTTATTAATAGCTAAACGTCTGTGGGCTGTGGTGCATCTCAGTGGATGCAGAGGTGTTGAATGCCGGTAAAGAATCAGGCTGTTTCAGGCTGCTCTGAAAGAGTCTTTAGGCCGGCTTCACTTCTGGTTTTCAATATTGCTCTCAGAGAGCAGGTTCAGTTTCAAGCCTTCTTCTTCTTCTTCTTCTTCTTCTTCTTCTTCTCCTTCTCCTTCTTCTTCTTCTTCTTCTTCTTCTTCTTCGGGAGCTTACATTCAGGCTCTATTTGGCTTGTAGTAACTTGAGTTAAGTGTCAAATAAAGTTAAGTGTGACTACGCTCAAGTCTTCAGCGGCGTCTACTTCAAAATAAAATACTGTACGTGTTTACTTCAAATTAAATTACTATACGTGGAAATACGAGACTTAATGTCACTAATAAAACAAAACAAATTAACTTGTTGCGATAAAAGATTAAATTCGGATACATTTGATTGAAAAACAAATAAAAGAGATGTCTTAAGAATTTTCTTGAGTTCTTGGAGAACAGCTCAAAGAGGAATCTCTTTGAGGCTGTTTTTATAAGTTAGAATAAGATGGGAGGAGTTTTAGGGATGTTCTAAAGGGGTTCGCGCCGAATTATTGATGAATATTCAATTTCTTTGTACTAGGGGCTTTAGGTGTGGCTGGTGGTCTGCAGCCTGCGTCTCCTGAAGTAAAGGAATTTGGGAAAATCTAATTCTGAGTTTTTACACGCAAAAACTCACACTTCAAGTCACTGTTGCCTATTATTTCACATTAAGCTGTAAACACATTCCTGTCATAATGTCCAAGCATTCATGATATTTCTGATTAATAACGGTCCTGTCAGCTTGTATCATATTTGTAAAACCATTAAAGAAACAGCTGAGCAGTTTACGCAATTCATGATAAGTCATTTCTTCTAATAACAAACATTAACCTTCATATTAACACTTCATGATGTCTAAGCATACAACCTTCATTAGTTCAACTTTCTCAAACTATCTACACATCTTAAACCATCTACTGAAATAAAGTTTAATACTAAAGTGAAAGGAAATAAAGTTCTGCAACACATATGTGATTAGATTACTTTCAGAAACATATTTAAATATAAGTTGATATAACTCTTACTTCATAATATAAAAGCATTCAACGTGACTATTGTTTAACAATAAAAGAAAACTTTAAACTCAAATCCTTCAAATATTATCTTTACATTCCTATTATTTTAGAAACTTCAATCTTTGAGCCAAACTACTCGTCTAATTTAACTACTAAAATATGATTGTCTATGAGGTTAATAGATCACAAGTTAAACACTTAAAGTACAAATACATGGTTATTAAACATTCATTAACTCTTCACATAAGGAAATTTAACTCTTGTCAATAGAGGGCAGTATTGTTACCTGTAGTCTTACCTGAAGTCTTACATCTCTTTAGTAGATAGTCATACACATATGAAAGTTACACCATTCTTCTTGTATTTACACGACAAATAACATGATATAAGTTGCATAATGATTAGACATTTAATTTACACGAATTTCAGGTTTGCCTCAGATTTGCAAAGGGGGCTTCACAAAGTCCTCAGGAATGTGGATTAGTTTACGGCTTTGTTGATAAGAGCCTGTCTTCCATCTATAAGGTGGGAGTTGTTTTCCTCCGGTCCAAGTGGCCTTTAGGGTCATTTCATGCTTTTAGTTTGTGTCGTAGTTCAACTTATCGAAATGGTTTCAAGGAGGTCTTCCTGAGTCTGTTGAGCATCACTGATCGAACCCCCACTTTGAGGGTTACATAGGTCAGTTCTGCAGGCCGAGGGTCCGCTCTTACAAACTTAGGAATCCAGAGAGTCTGTCTCTTATCAGTGGTGTTTTCTCCCAGAAGCCAAAGGAAGCCAGGCTTCCCCTGCTTTTTAGACTGCAGTTGTCATTTCAATAAAAACACTTCGTTTAACAGTTTCGGTTATTCTGTGCTATTGTTGTCATCTCTTCCCCATTTCTCATTGAGTATTTTACAATGAGTGAAACAGCGCCCCTCTAAATGTTATGTGGTGAATGTGTGGTGAAACACTATATTGCACTTCTACTGTAGACTAATGTCATGTCCGTGGGGAGGCCAGACTGAAATTGGCATCCCTTGGTGAAAAAAAAATTGAAGGATTAACCAATCAGATGAGGCTACCGTCATGCCACTGCCAATCTGTGATTGGTCAGGACTATACCAAGGGAAGCCAGCCAACCTTTGGCCTCTCACCAATCAAATCATAGGATGTTATCAACGTCATTGAAGGGGGGATAACCGTTAGCCATTTGATATCACCGTTAGCAACATTAGCAAGTGTAGTTATTGAGGGTGGAGATTTGGTTTTTTTAGTAAAAAACAATTTTACTAAACTACCACTACAGCAGCAACTCAAAAATTATATCTGACGGCAGGCCAACACCCAAACTAGAGCTGCATATGGAGAGGAAAAAAGGCGGGATTTGGACATTCAATGAGGAAAATTATATTCGCAAGGAGTGGCTAGCTGGTAGCGCTAAACTTCAGCGGTTATTTTGCTGGCCGTGTCTTTTCGACAAGGATTCGTGCTCACTGAATAATCCATGGGCCACTACAGGATTCATGGACCTTGCCAACCTGTCACGTGCAATTGAGAGGCACGGTAAATCAAAGAGTCACATAGATTGTGCCGTGAAATTGAAGCTTTTTGGGCGTCAGGATTGACGAGGCTCTGGACTCGGTGAGAACCATCAGCACAAAGAAGCACAATGAACAGGTGAAGAAGAACCGGGATATTCTGATGAGACTCATTGTTGCAGCCTTGTACCTTGCGCGCCAAGAACAAGCATTCAGGGCAATGAGGCCGCTGGCAGCTCAAACGGGGGCATAAATTAATAAGAACATGCATAAATTGATAAGATGTATAGGACTGTGTGTGTGTGAGAGAGAGAGAGTGTGTGTGAGAGAGAGAGAGTGTGTGTGTGAAAGAGAGAGTGTGTGTGTGTGTGTGTGAGAGAGAGAGTGTGTGTGTGTGTGTGAGAGAGAGAGTGTGTGTGAGAGAGAGAGAGAGAGTGTGTGTGTGTGTGTGTGTGTGTGTGAGAGAGAGAGAGTGTGTGTGTGTGTGTGTGTGTGTGTGTGCGCGCGCGCGGGCGCGTGTTGGTGATACAATTTGATACAGTTTTGTGTAAAATGACAGCGGCGTGCTAATAGCTCATCTGGTTACATTACACTGGCTGTTAAAGCAGCAACGTAGTCTTTCCTGTCTCTCTTGTCTCACTTGACTTCCTCAAAAGTTTTCCCCACGCCACTGTCTCTTATTTTCCTTAAGAATCAAAGATTGGTTACCAGAATTAAAGAACAAGCGGTTGTCCTCCTACAGTGTCCCTGAACTCATCAGAGGAGAGTCCATCTATTATTTTATTAAACATGTATTTATTGTTCATTCTAAAGAAGTTCACTTGTATCATTTAGAACTTTCTAACTTGTTGTTGTTGCTTCTTATTGTGTCTTTCAACTATTATTTTTATTATAATTATTATATATTCAAACCAAATAAATGAACAGCCTTAAAGGTTCATTTATTCTCTGACTCTGAAATCTTGATATTGAATTATTGAAGTCAAGTCAGTTTTATTTATTCAGCCCCAAATCACAGATTTCCTGTTTGACTCCCTCAGAGCCTCAAGTTGGATTAAATGACACATTACAAGTTGAATTTTGTAGTTTGACTGATCTGTTAAGAGGTTACTGTAGTTATGCAGTGATGTTTAAAAGAACTTTATTACTTGTCATTGATGTTTTATGTAGATATTATTATTATTATTATTATTATTATTATTATTATTGTTACATTTTTTATAATTGCATTAAAATGTTTTGCTGTCTTATAGCTGCATTTATTCTCTGATAACTTAATTTTCACCTTGAAGTAAAGTCTCCTTTAATATTGAAGTCATGACAGGCTCTATCCTCAGCACAACATGCAGAGGTCAATATTTAATATTCTGATTCATCATGTCTGAGGACATATTTGTACATCACATCTTCTTCTTCACGTCTTTTCCTCTCAGACTTCAGTGAAAGAATCCAGCAGACAGTTGAGACAGATGAGTTGCAGCCTGTTTCTGTGTCACTCTGACAAACTGAGGAACACTGCTTCATGTTGAACAGCAGTTAGGACTCATGTTGGATAGAAAATCATTCTGACTGTGTTTCTTCCTCCAGGTTGGACCATGGTGGAGAGCAGTGGTTAAAACCTGGTCTGAAGAAGTGTAAGTGTGGATTTAATTTGATTCATGACAACTAAACAGCACACAGTCAGTTTCTCTTTAAATACAAAGTTGGTCTTTGTGGTATTTATTCATTAAAACATTACTGACAAAATGTGTCATTAAACTTTATAGAAATGAACAACAGATCAGAACTTAAACAGAGAATAAATCCATCAGGTGTGTCAGATGATAAACTGCTGCTGTGTTGTTTCTTCTTCTCTTCATCAGATTTCTGTGAACTCACACTGGACACAAACACAGTAAACAGAAAACTCAAACTGTCTGACAACAACAGGAAGGTGACACGTGTGTGGGAGGATCAGTCATATCCTGATCATCCAGACAGATTTGACCGCTACTATCAGCTGCTGTGTAGAAATGGTCTGACTGGTCGCTGTTACTGGGAGGTCGAGTGGGGAGGAGACGTTTATATATCAGTGACTTACAGAGGAATCAGCAGGAAAGGATACAGTGATGACTGTAGGTTTGGATATAATGATCAGTCCTGGAGTCTGAACTGCTCTGATGATCGTTATTCTGTCTTTCACAATAAGAATTACACATCCATCCCCTCCTCCTCCTCCTCCTCCTCCTCCTCCTCCTCCTCCTCCTCCTCTGTCTCTAACAGAGTAGCAGTGTATGTGGACTGTCCTTCTGGCACTCTGTCCTTCTACAGAGTCTCCTCTGACACACTGATCCACATCCACACCTTCAACACCACATTCACTCAGCCTCTGTATGCTGGGTTCTGGTTGTGGTGTCCTGGTTCCTCAGTGTCTCTGTGTCGTCTGTCTGAGGAAGAGTCTCCTCGTGTGTAGACAAACAGTCACACTGCTGACTGAAGACAGCTGCTGAAATCACTGTTCACTCTGTTCACCAGTGAACAACAGAAACTGGAAGTGACAGCAGCTTCCTGTGTTTAAATGTTGATGGTGGACGAGGTTTCACTCTGGTTTCATTTGGATCACTGACTGTGCTTTAATGTCAGAATATTGTTTCTATTAGAAGTAGTGAAATGATCTCCTCTGGGCTGAATTGATGTGTAAAAACTGTGTTGACTCTGGTTGACTTCAGTAAAGTTTTCTTGGAGCAGCATCTAGTAGCTGTTAGTGGCTGTTAGTTATTCCATTTTATCAGGATCTTAAAGTGAAGTTTTTCCTGAAAATGTCCAGCAGACATCCCAGTCTGTTTGACATCAGCTCAGTTTGTGTTAAATCATGAACATCAACGTATGTTTCTATCTGATGTAATGTGTCTGACATGTATGTATATAATAACATGTATGGGTTGCTTTCCTTTAGTTTTTCTTGCCTCTGCAGGTGATGTAAATATTGTCTTGTAAGCTCATGTTTGCTGGGCAGCTTTGGCTGTTTTACACTTGAATAAAAATATTCATTCACTACTTATTCAGAGAACATCACTTGTTTTTCACATCGATGTGTAATGTTATACTACTTCTACTTCTACTACACTACTTGTGTTTTTCTCTCATTAGAACATTTATGACAGAATGAATTCTGGGAATTCATGATCTCACAACAAAACAGCAACACTCCTCTTCCTCCTCTCTCTTCCTCCTTCTCCTCCTCCTCCTCCTCCCCCTTCTCCTTCTCCTCTTCCTCCTCCCCTTCTTACTCCTCTCTCCTCCTCTTCCTCCTCCTCCTCCTGGTGATCACAGAGTGTAAATAGTAAACACTCCTCTGCTCTCTGTAATGCAGATAAACAGTGTTTGTTTGGTTCTGAGCTGCAGCTGATGATGAAAACTCCGACGCTCCCTGAAGAGACCTGCAGGCCGAGCGGCTGTCAGTCAGTCACAGCTGGACAGATGTTGCTTTGTTCCCGACATCTGAAACCTTATTCATCTGAAATTATTTCTCAATGAAAACATAAAACTAACTTCCTTGTTAGTGCCACAGAAACAGAAACCAACAGTTTCCCTCTGAGCAGTAAACAGCTGTTGAAGCAGTTTTCCTCTCAGTTCTGGATTATGGAGATGTTATATATCAACATGCTGCTGCCTCCAACACACATCACAATCATAACTGGTGACAAATGTGTAAAAATATAATAAATTCTCAGTGTCACTTAACACCCAAACCCAGTTAATACAGTATAAAGTCCTGCACATCACCACAGAAAAACTTTATTTAGAGTTCTCTTAACGTTGTATACATTTCCTGGAACTTTCCTGAGTAATTTGCAGGTATGTAACTGTACATTTTAGGATATTTTACAGAAGGTGGTGAAATTTTAGTACAAAGTATAAGAAAAAGTATGAAGTTGGTAAGTAGCCACTCATTATATTTGGGCAGTGATGGAAGAATTATTAAGATAATTTACTTAATTCACATTTAAGAAGCTGGAATCAGAGAATTTGGACATTTTCTTCTTAAAAAATGACTAAAAATTATGAATCAATTATCAAAATAGATTAATTTTATCCTTGGCAACTAATCAATTAATCGACTAATCATTGCAGCTCTGCTATACAGTATACTCTAAACATAAATAGTAACTAGAAAGTCTTTTGAGACACAAATTATCACAAACAGAATGAGGAGATAAAGTTGGAATAATTAATTAAACATTAAAAGTGTATCTGAGGGAACAGAACTTATGTACTTTTACTTCAGAGAGGATGATGGGAGATTGAGTCAGTCCTGGTGTTATCAGGACATCTGGTGGCTGAAACTGTTTCTCACATCATGTGATCAAACAGACTGTAATGTGGAAAAGTCTCCACCAGGTAGAGTCACAGACCAGCTGACATCCAAGTGTGTGTGTGTGTGTGTGTGTGTGTGTGTGTGTGTGTTCTGGTATTACTCATGTTGTGAGGACTCGCCTCCCTTTTGAGCACAAAACCATAATAAAAATGATTAAATTTTAGGGTGAAAACAGGTTAAATTATTTAAGAGCTTTTTTTGAGATTTTTAAAACTTGTTTTTGAATTATTATATATTTTACAGTTTCCTGTATTTTGTTTGGTTTTTGTCTGTTTTTTTTTCTTACTTTGATGCCTTGTGTCATTTGTCTTTTCAGCCTCAGCCGAAAAAAATGGTCACATTGCCAGGTGCATGGTTCAAAAGGGTTGTACTTAGTCCCTTAATTAATCCTGGGTATGTTTTGGGAATAAGATGCAATAAACCAATCAGAGTGTCATCTCCCATTCCCTTCAAAAACCAGGTGCACTTGCACCTTGGTGGACTGCTATTATAATGGTGGATTTAGCCAAAGCCTTTATGGGGCCCTAAATAGAATTTGTTTCTGCACCCCCAACACTATATACACACACTATATGCTAATTTTATTAGTTGTAGCTGTGTTGCTTACATCATACCAGTGTCAGCCTGGCATTTTTGTACCCTTCTATGGTTTCTTAAATTTTAAGATTTAAAACCATTGAGGTGGTCTTCTTCTTTGGATTTCTTGGGTTTGTTATCTCGTTTCTGCTTCTTATCTGAGATTTTGACACATTATAGTCCAGGTAGCCTGCAAGAAAAGGGAAATGAATATTAGCTTTGAGTTGGATCTTTTTTTTGTACACTTACACAAGTACTGTACTGAGATACAATTTAGAGGTACTTGTACTTTACTTGAGTATTTTCATTTTTTGCTGCTTTATATCTGTGCTACATTTTAGAGGGAATTATTGAACCTTTTACTTCAATAAATTTATTTGCCAGTTTAAAATACTAAGGATTTTACAGATCAATATCTTACATCTAAAACATGGAATCAATTTATTAAATATTATCATTTTACAGATTAAATTACCCAACAGTACATATTAGATATGAGTACATATTACATCAGAATGCTTCTTACATGTTCATGCAACAGTAATGATAACATTAAGAGCAAACATTCGACTGTATTTCAGAGTATTTTTACTTTTAATACTTGATTTTGCTGATAATACTTCTGTACTTCACTAAGATTTTGAAAGCAGGACTTTTACATGTACCGGAGTGTTTTTACATCGTTGTATCGTTCCTTCTACTTGAGAATACTTCTTCCAACACTGCTTGTAACTAACTTAGTGAGCTAATAACAGCAAGCTGCTGTAGCTTCCTCAGGTTACCTTGGGTGCTGCCCGGATTTGACAACTTGTTTCCCTGACTTGTTCATTTTGTTCTTCTTATTCTTCCCCATGTTATTGCAGGTTATTTCACTACTTTACGTGTTATATTAACAAAACAATAACACATGTGGAGCAGCATGTATAGGTTTTAACCTATAAACCTCAAACTCAGAAGAGAGGATTTCACTTGTAAATGCCTCTGGTTGGGGACATCAAGCTCACAGAGGTATTTTCATAAGTTTTTCAAGCTGCCATTTTAATGTCCATCACCCAGTGATGCTTAAATCTGTCTCACCCTCTTGTGGGACATTTCAAGCGCTCTTGGAGGCCCTCTGGCAGCCATGGGTGACCTAAGCAGGCTTTGTTTATATACTTTCCTGTGCATCGTGCTGGCCCTGATTTCAATGAGGTTTTCCTGGTTAAACAGAGTTTAATGTTTGTCTCCAGTGTGTCTGAGGACACAGATGTTATAATAATGAATCATAATAATGAAGAACAGAAAGAACAATTTATTTTTGCACATATCACAGAGATACAACAGACTGCATTAATGAATCTCAACACTTTTTATTTCCTTGTTGGAATAAAAGACAAACATCAGACTTTATGATCCAACTGATAAGGATTTATACTGTTAATATTTAACTTTTGTCCCAGATTCTTTGTTCCAAAGGTCAGAGCTGCTGTTCTGTTATCAGATTTCCTTAAAGAACACTTCAGGTTAAAGATGAATACAGAGAGTTGAGACTGGTTGTGAATCAACAGACCTTAAAAACTTCATGCTGTCAGTTACATGTTTGTTCTTCTTCTGGTTGGTTTCCTGTTGAAGCTGCTGATTAATTTCATCTTCACTCATCAGCTTGATTCTGATGATTTTCAGCATCTAAAGGTAACGTAACCAACAGTTTCCATCATGTTTGTGTTAAAATGATGTGATAACAGTAGAGATGGTTGTTATAGTGATGAGTTATGTTGATTTGTTGGCTGCATTGGTGGAATGAACAAAACTCCAGAAGAAATAAGAAAAGCATCATTTTGCCAAAAGTGAAATTCAACCTTCAAATGTTTGTTTGTTAAATGCTGTGGTTCATGTTGAGGCTTGACTGTGGCGGTCTGTTATTTATCTAACTAGATTATTTTCTCTGCATATTTTATATAAGAATATGGAGGAGCATCATATTAATAATAATATCCAGCTCAGACCTCTAGTTTTACGTGAATAAGAACATGTAATATGTGCATCAGTAGATCATCTGTATGGTCATTACTGTCGTGAATTTACAGTCATTTTGAAATAGAACACCTTCCCCAAATATATAGTACAGAACACAACTGGCTGTTAAAGGGTTAAAGGTACAATAACATTGATTTTTACATGTTAACTAAATAAAATGATAAAAACATGCGAGTTAGAGCTTAGTTTTGGTCAATAAAAGTAATAAATCCTTTGCTGTCAGTTAATTTATTGATCATAAAACAGTGAAAATCTGCTATAATGACATTAACAACAGTATTGCTAGCTAGCAAAGCTTTGATAGGAAACCAATCTGATCAATAAACAGATTGATCAGCTTTCAACACAACACTGACTGACTGTACAAAGTGATGTGATTATTTACTGACAGATTTTACATAAAATGAACTCAAACGGTTTCAAACTGTTTTAAGTTTGTTTTTGTAAAACCTTTTCTTAAAGTCAGGAGTTACATGTTCCTTTAATTTCATTGTTAGAGAAGTTTCAGATGATGATGATGATGATGATGATGATGATGATGATGATGATGATGCAACATCAAGGTTCAAGGTTCCAAAACATGGAAGATAAGGTTAAGAAGAAATCAAAAATATAACTGACAACTATTGTCTGCAGTGATATTTATTTTTATTGCATCAGTATCTTTATGTTTATTCAGTAAATGATTGTTGGAAACTCATCATGGCCCTGAGTGTGACATGTACAGTCAGGACTGATTTTAGGCATAAACAAACTAGGTGGAAAGGCACCATAGAGGAAGAGGAGTAAATATTTTATAATTTTTTAATTCATTTTATAATTTTATAATTAATGCCAGATGCTCCGTCTACTTTTAAAGTCAGTCACTGGTGTCCAATGCAGTTAACAGCTGATACTGAGAGGAGAGTAAAGGCAGAAACTTCTGGCTGATACTTAATAAACAACCTCATTATGTCAGAATCATGAATGAGAACCAGGTTATTGTTCTAAGCAAACATCATAATATTCTCCACATGGATAACACTCATAACCAGCATATGGACGATATGTGTCCTCAACTGGAGTCATGCAGGTTTAACAAAAGATAACCTGATGATAAACAATGATCTACGTCCTGAAATTAAAGTAAAATAATTGATTTTCTGAGCCAATCAAATGAAGGCATTTTGATGATGTCACCTATAAATCCAGATGTTTGATCCTGTAGTGACAGATGTAAAAAACGCCTCTCTGTGCTCCTTTAAAACCCCTGAACCCCCTCTTTCTGTATATATATATTATATTTATTGATATGACAGCAGCAGTCAGCGATGCAGCAGCGTCGTTTTGCTTCCATTTCAGTGACATTTTGCAGGTGAACCAAACCTCTAAACAGCTGCTGTTGGTGGAAAACTTCATGAATGCTGAGATTAACGAGTATCTGTCTAAATCCTGTGTAGACAGATTAACACTGACATCCTGTGGAGATTATAGAAAATACTACAGGACACTATACACAATATACATTTATAGTTATATATTCTTTTAATGCACAAGCATTCAGCTGTAAAACATCTATACTGTTTTAATGATTGTGCACAGTAAGTTGTATAATGAAGGAAAAATAAGATAAATATTGGATCGTAAAACAAGGTCAGACAGGTGAGTGTGGTCAGATACCTGCAGCTGTAGAGAAAAAACAGAGACTGTCTCAAATGTGGAGGAGTCAGTTAATCAATAACCCTTAATCAATAACCTGGATAATGTTAGAATCATACAGAGATATCAATAACCTGGTTATGTTACATATCATATCCTGGACATGATTAAAATCAGGCACAACAGGCAGTAGTGTGCATGTAAAGGTAAAAATATACAGATGATGTTGATCACACAGAACACAAGTTGAATAGATTTAGATTTAAATTAATTAAGAATAATAAAATCATTATAAAATCAATTAACAAACAGATCAATCCCTTTGGGGGCAGCAGGGGACGTCTCTCCCTGGTTACCAAAATGTCCAGAAACAGTTTTATACACTTTATATTTAATGATCAATAAAACAGAATCTAATCTGATCTCTTATTGAAAGTGATAACTATCAGGTGCATTAAAACATAAAGACAGTACGAGATATTTCTATGATGAGGAGAAAACAACCAACATTTTCTTCATCCTGATAACAAGTCGTGTTTGTGTAACAGCCTGATGTGTAAAATACCAAACATCCAAATTATATTCATTCAAATGAACAAAGGTAATAAACCTGTAACTTTATATCTCTGCAGACGTCACTGAGCATGCTCAGTTTCTTGGTTCAGTGTTTATGGTTTAGTTTAGTAGTGACAGTAGTTTTAGTTTAATATCATCTTTATGGTTTTGGACTTTGACTGTGAAGTTATGAGAGAGTGACAGCGTCCTCAGATTGATGATGAAGGACTGATGAAGGAGAATCAGCTGCAGCTTCTCTCTGTGTTTCCTCTACAGGTGAAGGTAGAACGACTCTGTGACCAGATGTGGGTCTGAATTCACCTGGTGAGTATTTTCTTCTTTCTGCCACACAGCTGAATAAAAATATATCATGTCATCAGTTTTTAAACAGAAGTGAACTATAACTTGCTGCATATGAGTCTCTAGTGGACAAAAATACAACCGTATAAAAAGGAATATAGTTAATGCAGTTTCTTAAGCACATGGTATGAACTGATAAAATATGATGCAACATTATAGATTAAACTACCCAGCAGTATATAAGGAAGTAATAGTAATACAAATAACATGTAACATAATATAACACAAGCAAAACTATTTCTATACTGCAGCATTGTTACTTTAAGGATCTGAATACTGAGACGAGCAGATTACTGCACATTGTCTTCCTCTCTCCCTCTGTCCTGAGAGCAGTTTTCTTTTCTGATAGGCTGCTAGTAGAGTCTCCCTCTTTCTTAAAGGCAGTTTTTTCCTATATTATATTATCATCATCCTCTCTGTCTGTTTTCATGAGGGTTTGGTTGGAAAGAGGGTCAGTGCTCCCATCATCTAACAAGTGAATCAAAACGACAGGAAAACGTTAGTAACTGTGGTCCTGCTAGTTGTTTCAGGGGGAGCAACAGAAAAGTAGATCACCTTCAGCAGTTTTACAATGATTGTTTTACTTTTACTTTTAGTTTTTCCTTTGAAATGCACACTAAGAAAGGCCTCCACAAGTTTATGAACTCCTGAACATTTCCTTTCACTACGGGATTAGCTTTTTCCTGCAGAAACACATTAAAACTTCTCCATACCACATCATGGCAGCAGGAGGAATGTCCTTAATCCATTTCAACATTTCTTTTGCCAAAAGTAGCAGTTTATCAAGTAGTTTATGTTTCAAAAAAAGGGAAGTTACACACTTTTAGGAGGTAGACTCCACAAAAAGCAGCCTGGCTCTTTCTGACATTTAACACATAGAGGTGATAGATTACAATCCATTTTATTTTGGATAACTGGGGTTATTTATAACCTGTATTTTCTATTGAATTGCAATATTCAATCTATTGCAAGTGAAATTGTTCTAATACAACCCACAACTTATTTCCAGTCATCCTCTATGTACACATGGTCCAATTCCTTCTGCCATTTGGACTGAATATTGTCCATACAGAGTGAGTTCACAGAGTACAACAATGTTTAAAAAACAGAAATGAAATGATTAGGGCTAATTTGATCCAATAAAAATGATCCTATATCACTGAATTTCAGTATATCAGATAATGGTTTTTGTATTGATAAAATGGTGAATTTGCAAATATCCAAAGAAATGCTCCTTTAGGTAAATTAAACCTTTGCTGTAAATGAGAAAATATCATGAGATTGGAGACCTAAACCCCGGGATAAAGTCCAGATTATCACAAATAGAAGATAATATAGACCCAAATTATTTTTAATATCTTGACAAGTTTTACAAGAATTATAAATGATTGAATAAGCCTTAATTTCTTCTTTCTGTGTAATTTAACATGTTTGAGAGCTGACAAATGAGTCTCTTACAGGAATACTATTTGGCATCTCTCTTTCATTTCATAATTTTAACATTTGATTATGTGATTTAAACATTTGATGTTACTGCTGACAATTACTCATATCAGTCAAAAGGAAGCTGAATGAGCCAGTGAAAAAACAATTTCATAATCTTACTAATAATACAAACCAATGCAGACAATATGTGGGAACATGACAACAGTAATATAGAAGATTGAAGCTGGACAATTCTGGACACTCAACAGCCACATAAACAAAAAACACAAATACCCCAAAAATGTACCCTTGAATGATGGAAACCCTCTTCTCCCTCCCTCCCTGTTACCCCCTAGAAGTCCTATTAGGTCCATGAAACTGAGGGGAGACACTTTGACAGAGAAAGGAATTAAACCTGAATTCTCAGAATATATATCTTACAATTTATTAACAGCTCTCACTGCTCCTGTCTCATGAGGCTGGAGAAATGGAGAAAAACAAGAACTAACTAACGTGGCTACAACATTTAAGTTTTGCCTTTGTTATTCCAGTCTGTTAATCTACCTAAATTAAATGGACAAAGGCAAAAGAGAAGAAGCTATCTATTACAATAACTTGGATTCTTTCATATCCATGGAAACAAAAAGAAAAGGTCTCAGTCATAGATAAAGTAGTATTGAGCCCCCTATTCAGCAATATTATAAAAGTTAAAGATAAACAAAAAGAGGGGAAAATTCATAAGAAGCCATCTGCTCTGATGAGAATGAGATGCAAAGGCAGCTCCCACAGTATAAAGTCTGGAGTCCCAGTAGCACCTAGTCTCACACTGCCACCTATTGGCATCACAGGTGTAGTGCACCTAAATCAAGGAGGTCAAAAAGGGCGGCCAGCCTTATTATTCTGACATATTATAAAGCTTAACAAAACAAAAATGTGACAATACATTTTGTATACATCACACTTGGATACTGCATATCATGGAGCTCCATGTCACTGGGTTGGCTGCTCCTCTTTAACCTCTATAAAGTCATTCTCAGGTTATAGCCACATTATTTATTTAAGTTCATACAACAAAAGTGTGTAAACAGCTGCTCTTTGTTCCCAGGACTCATATTTATTAATGGTTCCCAAAGTTGGCAATGAATTATGTAAAAGAGCTTTTATGTGTATGAATCTTCTGTAACTTGATTTAAAAATCACAAAACTTGACACCTGGCTGTTTCAGAGGTGTGTCCAAATGTGTCTCATTGAGTCGTTGTTTCAGGTTGATTTTCTTCATTTTATTTCACTTAGTTTTATCCAGACAGCTGCTGGGTTGTTTTCTTCAGGATGTAATATTTTATATGACTGTACTGCAGTGTTTTCACTCTATTATTGTGATGTATTTATGAGACATGATATATTTATGTGTTATGTGTTTTATGTTGTTTGTCTGTAATCATCGTTGTTGCTGCCGCTCTCAGCCAGGACTCTTAAAAAGAGGTTTTTCATTTCAATGGTTTTACTGGTTAAACAGAGTTTAATGTTTGTCTCCAGTGTGTCTGAGGACACAGATGTTATAATAATGAATCATAATAATGAAGACAGAAAGAGCTTTTTTGTCTGTTTTGCACATATCACAGAGATACAACAGACTGCATTAATGCATCTCAACACTTTTTATTTCCTTGTTGGAATAAAAGACAAACATCAGACTTGATGATCCAACTGATAAAGATTCATATTGTCTGTTAATATTTGACTTTTGTTCCAGATTCTTCGTTCCAAAGTTCAGAGCTGCTGTTCTGTCATCAGATTTCCTTAAAGACACTTCAGGTTAAAGATGAATACAGAGAGTTGAGACTGTTTGTGAATCAACAGACCTTAAAAACTTCCTGCTGTCAGTTACATGTTTGTTCTTCTTCTGGTTGGTTTCCTGTTGAAGCTGCTGATTAATTTCATCTTCATTCAGATTACTTTCAGCATCTAAAGGTAACGTAACCAACAGTTTTCATCATGTTTGTGTCAGCAGGTGTTAAAATGATGTGATAACAGTAGAGATGGTTGTTATAGTGATGAGTTATGTTGATTTGTTCGCTGCATTGGTGGAATGAACAAAACTCCAGAAGAAATAAGAAAAGCGTCATTTTGTCAAAACTGAAATTCAACTTCTTCAAATGTTTCTTTAATTTTGTGGTTCATGTTGAGGCTCAACTTTGTGTTGATCTATTATTTGTCTAACTAGATTATTTTCTCTACCTATTTTACGTAGAATATAGAGGAAAATAATATTAGAAACACCTGTACAATAAAATACAGTCCAGTACGTCAACACCATGAACCTAAAAAATGTCAACATTGTCAACAAATTCACATTAACAAAGGTTGGATTAATTAGAGGACTGTTGTATTTTTGGGTCACTAATTTCTTTGGTCAGTTACAACATAAGAGATAATAATGTACGTCAATGTGAATATTATCTCTTTACCTCCCACTGTTCCACTCTTCACCACTCCAGCTCAGACTACTAGTTTGATGAAGAGTTACATGAATATGAACATGTACTATGTGTAGTAATAGATATATATTATTTTTATTAGCTTTCAACTGAACACTGAATGTACTGTACAAAGTAATGTGATTATTTAACAACATATTTCAGATAAAATTAACTCAAACTGTTTTAAATTGTTTCAAGTTTGTTTTTTTAAAACCTTTTCTTGAAACCAGGAATTGTGTCTTCCATTAATTTCATTATTAGAGTTTTATGGCTGTATGAAGGGTCACCTCCTTCAGTCACCATAAAACTTACAAACATTATAACAGTTATTATAACTTTATAACTTTGTCATTCAGTTAGTGAAGGACAGTCGCTGGTCACCACCCAGCAGAAACAGTTTGAATGTTTTATAGGTAACCTGGTTAGTGATTAACTGTAATAAAAAGTCATAAAATATGTAACAGTGAGAGATCTCTGACAATGTTTTTTAGTCACAATATTGTTTAAATCATCTTTTCATTCATGATATTTAGTTATTTAACCAGGCTGAGAGCTGCAGCAGCAAATAAAACTGTTTAGTTTGACAGATTTTACATGTTCACTCTTGTTATCTCAATGGTTCATTTTTCACTGTAGATGATGTGCAACATCAAGGTTCAAAGTTCTGTTCATTCAACCATATAATCTTCTGAGCTAACTTCCTTATTATCCAACACTGGCTAAAGGGCAAAATATGACGTGACTATAACAAATAAAAGAACAAAGAATACATACATGTTCATGCTCTTGCAATACAACATCCTCTCTTATCTCTAAGTCATGGAACAAAGGTAGTCTGACAGTAATTTTAGTTTAATAGTTCTGAACACCAGTGAAGCAGAAAGACATCAGTTCCAACAGACTGTGAGAACACAGATAATAACACTGATTCATTATTGGATTTAGTCTCTTAAAACATTAAGACACATTAATGATAATCATAAAGAGATAAAATAATCACGCTATCAAACAGTCCTCAACTCCTCCACATACAACATATGTTACATATCCTACAATCCATATCCTAGCCTCCTTTAGGGTTCTGTTTACATCAGACAGACAACAATGACATTAGTTTGTGGACAGATGAACATCAGTTTCCAGGTAAATCAGAATACTGCGGCACTGTGAGATTGTTTAATGTCCTCACAGAGAGTCTTGGCAGGTTCCTCCTGTGTGTTTGGAGCTGAACTCTGCTGCAAGGTTCACTGGTTTAATATCATCTTTATGGTTTTGGACTTTGACTGTGAAGTTATGAGAGAGTGACAGCGTCCTCAGATTGATGATGAAGGACTGATGAAGGAGAATCAGCTGCAGCTTCTCTCTGTGTTTCCTCTACAGGTGAAGGTAGAACGACTCTGTGACCAGATGTGGGTCTGAATTCACCTGGTGAGTATTTTCTTCTTTCTGCCACACAGCTGAATAAAAATATATCATGTCATCAGTTTTTAAACAGAAGTGAACTATAACTTGCTGCATATGAGTCTCTAGTGGACAAAAATACAACTGTATAAAAAGGAATATAGTTAATGCAGTTTCTTCAACATGTATCCACAGTGGACATCTTAAAGTAATTACTGACTTTGGCTCTATCTGGTGGTAGAATAAAGAATGACAGTGTGATAGACAGCAGTGTGGCTCTGTGATGTGCAGCTTGTTGTAATGAATGAGCTTGTTGTTGTGTTTGTGTGAAGGTGTTTCTCTGCTATGGATCAGTGTGAGGACAGAGAGGAGGGAGTCCCTCCCTCTAAAAGCTCTCTGTGTGGGGAACATGACAGCCAGACCAAAGCTCAGAGGTGAGATGAGGATCTCTAACTGTCCATCACTGTTCTCCACTCACATCACTCCACCATCATTATTCACACTCAAAGCTCTGTGTGTGTTGTGTTGAAGCCCAGAGCAGCAGCACAGACCAGACTCTGCTGTATTCAGTCAGGTGTCTGTCAAGAATCTAAAGTCGATGTTTGAACCTTCTGAGTTCAACGATGGACATAAATCTGCTGATCAGAGATAAGAAATGTTTGTGTCTGTTACTCTCCATCTCTCCTACGAAGACATATCATGTCATGTCATGACATGTCCTACAGGATCTCACAATGGCCTCAGAGATCCTGTAGGACTTCCACATCAAGAATGACAACTGGTGATGGCTAACCGACTGGACATCATGTTGATGGACAAACAGCAGAAGATATAATATAACATACATATCAGTGGAGGCTGGTCCATAGAGGCAGATGTACTTCATTTTTGAAGTACATTTATATATTTCTGTACACTAAGAAAATACACAGGAAACACGTGTAAATCATGTGATATATTGTCTGTTTTTGATGAGAACATAAATCTGTTGTCACAATAGAACAATACTATAAATTTGAATTTCACTTTGTTGGTAAAATGACACATTCAGAACCACTCCATGGCTAAAATGAGCTCTTCTTTCTTTAGAAACAATATGTATATGCAAATTTTTTGAGTCACCAGCTGCCACTGATATATATGTATATATATATATACAGTACTGTGCAAAAGTTTTAGGCACTAAAAGTAAAGTGAGAATGCTCACAAAAATATTGCTATAAATTGTTTTAATTATTAATTAACTTCTTACAAAGTTGAGTAAACAGCAGAAACATAAAGTAAATCAATATTTGCTGTGAGCAGCTTTGCCTTTAAAACAGCAGCAGTTCTCCTCGGTACACTTTAACACAGTTTTTCATGGTAACTTGCAGGTAGGTTGTTGTAACCATCCTGGAGAAAGAATGTTCTTCTGTGGATTTATTATTTAGGCCATCTCAGGTGCTTCTTCGTGTTATCCCAGATTGACTCCATGATGTTGAGATCAGAGCTCTGTGGGGGGCAAACCATCTGTTGCAGGACTCATCAGTCTTCTTGTTGCTGAAAATAGTTCTTTACTATTGTACTGATATATATATTTATTTATAGATAGATAGATAGTAGTACATCAACACTTTCTTTTTGGTATTGGCTAGTTTTGACTAGACTTACAATTCAAGCACAATGGTCTCATATTTCCCTCAGGCAAAATGAACTAATGTTTTTCAGTCCAGTCATCCTTAAATGCATGTTTTTCACTGTCAACATCTATTTTTCTTTTTAGCATCGGCTAGTTTTGAACAAGACATTTTATTTTATCAACTGCAGCTCCTACAGACGTTGCATTTAGAATATTTACCACAGAAGAAGTATGATGTCTTTGTTATTAACATGTTGAGAATAACATATTCTTTATCTGAGAAGAATTATAGACATATCATTGATGTAGAGATTAATTCTTGACCGTGGTGACATACAGTATATCTGTGGTAAATATTCTTAACACAAGGACCACCCATTTAGTTATCCTAGAACTTTCTATTGTATCCCATGGCCTTCATCAGTGAAAAATAGCTGCTCAGGTGTCATCATGTGAATAAACTACAAGATATCAGTCACATGATATCAGATGATTGTACTGGAAAACACGAAGAATATATATATATATATATATATATATATATATATATATATATATATATATATATATATATATATATATATATATATATATATATATATACACATACATACACACACACACACACACACACACACACATATATATATATATACATTTTATTTTATCAGCTGAAGCTCCTACAAACGTTGCATTTAGAATATTTACCACAGAAGAAGTATGAAGTCTTTGCTATTAACATGTTGAGAATAACACATTCTTTGTCTGAGAAGAATTATATTGAACATGTGCATTTATCAGTGTTTTGTTTCCATCAGGATCCATCAGAAAAGACAAACCTACCCTGAACCCAGCTGTGTGTCCATGAAGAGCAACCGGTCTACGGATCGACCAATTTACTTCAGACATGAACATCAGTCTGCTGATCAGAGGTCAGACTGTAAAATGTTTGTGTCTGTTATTATCCAGCTCTCCTAATAAGTTTGATTGATTGTGGAGATTTATTCTTGACCTTAGTGACTAATACTGTTTTTACACAGTGTCCTCATAAATACAAACACAAAAATTCCTCCTACATACACTTTTCAAAAACCACAAACTTTATCTGTATCACATTTTTTAAAAAAGAGGTACAAAGTCTTTACATAGACAAATGATGAGAGGTAAGACAGAACAGCCGAGTGTTTTATGTGGATCCACTGTGATAGAACACAACACCTTTAACACTGATGTCATTATTTATTCTGAGACTTCATCTTTTCTTCACAGAGTTCATCAGCAGAGCTCAGAGGTTCTCAGTGGTCAGTCTGTCCAGCAGCATCAAACACACCTGGACTCCATATTTATGGTGTGTAAATGTAAAGCACAGCTACTACTGCTAACTACAACAACCACAGACTAAATACTAAACTACCATTCTGGTCCTAACAGTCTCCATGCTGCACTCTGTAGACCAGCAGGTTTTCAGTCTGTCACAGATGATCTGATGTTGACATCTACCAGTTAAATTTACATTTTATTCTGTTCCAGCTGCTGGAAGAGAACATTGTCAGTTTTGTGAAGAACGAGATGAAGAAGATGCAGAAGGTTTTGAGTCCAGATTACCCAGAATGCTTAGAGAGTCAGAGTGAGGTTGAGGAGGCGTTGGATGGTGAGGATGAAGAGCAGAGGAGGAGCAGCAGAGAGGCATTTCTGAAGATCACACTGCACTTCCTGAGAAGAATGAAGCAGGAGGAGCTGGCTGACCGTCTGCAGAGCAGTAAGAGGATTTTAACAGATTTAACATGATGGAGAGGAAATGGAGGCAACATGGGAGAGGTTTATATTTCAATCTCTGCTGTTAATATGATGCACACATCTGCATCAGATCTATGAATTCTTCTGAGCTGAAAACAGTCAGAAACTGTTTGTCAACAACTGATGAGCTGAATAGATTTCATAATGGATGAAAATATAAACATCTGCAGTTTAATGTTTACATTCTACCAATTTACTGTAGAATCATCTGATTGATTTCATTTGTTTTTTCATTCAGGAGCTCGTGCTCCAGAGTGTCGATATAAACTCAAGACTAACCTGAAGGAGAAGTTCCAGTGTGTGTTTGAGGGGATTGCTAAAGCTGGAAACCCAACCTTTCTGAATCAGATCTACACAGAGCTCTACATCACAGAGGGAGGGACTGCAGAGGTCAATCAGGAACATGAGGTCAGACAAATTGAAACAGCATCCAGAAAACCAGACAGACCAGAAACAACAATCAGACAAGAGGACATCTTTAAAGCCTCACCTGGACGAGATGAACCAATCAGAACAGTGATGACAAAGGGAGTGGCTGGCATCGGGAAAACAGTCTTAACACAGAAGTTCACTCTGGACTGGGCTGAAGATAAAGCCAACCAGGACATACTGTTCACATTTCCATTCACTTTCAGAGAGCTGAATGTGCTGAAAGAGAAAAAGTACAGCTTGGTGGAACTTGTTCATCACTTCTTTACTGAAACCAAAGAAGCAGGAATCTGCAGGTTTGAAGAGTTCCAGGTTGTGTTCATCTTTGATGGTCTGGATGAATGTCGACTTCCTCTGGATTTCCACAACAATGAGATCCTGACTGATGTTACAGAGTCCACCTCAGTGGATGTGTTGCTGACAAACCTCATCAGGGGGAAACTGCTTCCCTCTGCTTACCTCTGGATAACCACACGACCTGCAGCAGCCAATCAGATCCCTCCTGAGTGTGTTGACATGGTGACAGAGGTCAGAGGGTTCACTGACCCACAGAAGGAGGAGTACTTCAGGAAGAGATTCAGAGATGAGAAGCAGGCCAGCGCAATCATCTCCCACATCAAGGCATCACAAAGCCTCCACATCATGTGTCACATCCCAGTCGTCTGCTGGATCACTGCTACAGTTCTGGAGGATGTGTTGAAAAGCAGAGGGGGAGGAAAGCTACCCATAACCCTGACTGACATGTACATCCACTTCCTGGTGGCTCAGTTGAAACTGAAGAAGGTCAAGTATGATGGAGGAACTGAGACAGATCCACACTGGAGTCCAGAGAGCAGGAAGATGATTAAGTCTCTGGGAAAACTGGCTTTTGAGCAGCTGCAGAAAGGCAACCTGATCTTCTATGAATCAGACCTGACAGAGTGTGGCATCAATATCAGAGCAGCCTCAGTATGCTCAGGAGTGTTCACACAGGTCTTTAGAGAGGAGAGAGGGCTGTACCCGGATAAGGTGTTCTGCTTCATCCATCTGAGTGTTCAGGAGTTTCTGGCTGCTCTTCATGTCCATCTGACATTCATCAACTCTGGAGTCAATCTGCTGGCAGAAGAACAAACAACATCCTGGTGGTCTGAAGTGTTAATAAGCAAATCAACATGTTTCTACCAGAAAGCTGTGGATGAGGCCTTACAGAGTCCAAACGGACACTTGGACTTGTTCCTCCGCTTCCTCCTGGGTCTTTCACTGCAGACCAATCAGACTCTCCTACAAGGTCTGCTGACACATACAGAAAGTAGCTCACAGACCAATCAGAAAACAGTCCAGTACATCAAGAAGAAGATCAGTGAGAATCTGTCTGCAGAGAGAAGCATCAATCTGTTCCACTGTCTGAATGAGCTGAATGATCATTCTCTAGTGGAGGAGATCCAACAGTACCTGAGATCAGGAAGTCTCTCCACAGATGAACTGCCTCCTGCTCAGTGGTCAGCTCTGGTCTTCATCTTACTGACATCAGAAAAAGATCTGGACGTGTTTGACCTGAAGAAATACTCTGCTTCAGAGGAGGCTCTTCGGAGGCTGCTGCCAGTGGTCAAAGCTTCAAATAAAGCTCTGTAAGTGGATGGATGACTAGAAAAGTACTTATTCACTATTTGATTATAAACAAGACTAGTTCTAGTATATGGCTGGACGTGTATGGTCAATGTGTCAAACTGTGGCCAATTTTTTTACAGTCATAGTCAGTGGTAGTGTCTATAATGTGAATTCCTGGATATTAAATGTCCATTTGCAATTTTCTGTGGTGGTCCCAGTAATATTTGTTGTTAAAGTGTACTGAAGTAGCATATCACATGACATGGTTAAGCTACATTTGAGTAAAAAAAAAAAAATATATATATAAGTATATATGCAGTTGTAAGAACATTACTTTCCACTCATATCTTGGGATGTTTCATTTGAAAGATAACTTATTTTAACATCAATTGTAAGTATTCTAATTATTTTTATTTTCTCTTTCATCTGTTTCAATCTTCGGATGTCTGTAAACATATGGTCTTATGCATATGTTAATGTAGGATTAGCATGCTAAACTGTGACGTCTTTCAGAGCACAACAACACTGTAAACACACCTGTCACCTACCCAGCACTGTGCTGTCAAACTATAAACATCACTGCAACAACTTATTTTTATACAGTCTATAGGCTACACACACACACAGCACAACACAGCTATGCTAACAATGCTAGGCATGCTAATTAGCTGCTAGCTACAGTGCAGGCTGGTAAAATGGATCTACTGCATTTGTTTGTATCCATGGGTTTGTGCTCCTGTTAGTGTCAGAGCCTCCATGTGAGGTGTTTGGTAAATGTGTGTTTTAAAAACTTATTTTGGGGCTGCACTGAGAATGACATGTGACTGCTACTTCATCACTCAGTCAGTGAGTCAGTGATTGACATTTTGGGTTACAGGGCTGGTCCATGGCAGGTCCAGCCAAAAATATCGACAAACCTTTAATATTTTATGGAAGGGAAATAACATTTCTTTATTATGTTAATCACTAATTCTTCTTCAGGCTGAGTGGCTGTAACCTCTCAGAGAGAAGCTGTGCAGCTCTGTCCTCAGTTCTCAGCTCCCAGTCCTCTAGTCTGAGAGAGCTTGATCTGAGTAACAACAACTTGCAAAATTCAGGAGTCAAGCTGTTGTCTGCTGGACTGGAGAGTCCACACTGCAAACTGGAAACTCTCAGGTCAGGATACAGCATCTATAATTTTGTTATCTTGAACAATGAGAATAAAGCTGACTCTGAGAGAGATTTTAACAGTTGATCATTTGCATGCTGCTTTATATTCAGATCAATGTCAATTATTCTGCACAACATCTGTAGGATTCTGGTACTTACAATTAAAAAACATTGTGTTATCAATCTTTTTATATTTTAAGTCTGTCAGGATGTCTGGTCACAGAGGAAGGCTGTGCTTCTCTGGTCTCAGCTCTGAACTCCAACCCCTCCCATCTGAGAGAGCTTGACCTGAGCTACAATCATCCAGGAAAGTCAGGAGAGAAGCTGCTGTCTGCTGGACTGAAGGATCCACACTGGAGACCGGACACTCTCAGGTATGGACAGAGAGGTGGACACTCTCAGGTAAAGAACTTTTATGCTGAACATAAAAGTTCATTCTTGATCATGGATGTAATAGTGTGAAGGTCATGTAATGTGAGTGAAACCTCTGGAAAAAGCTAGTAAGTCAACATAAAGTTATTCTTTTGTTAAACTTTCATGTTCTCATGGTGTTGTAGGAGCCTTAATACTTTATTAATGAATTACCTCGTCATTAGGGCACCACCTCCTTTTTGGTTAGGATTTATCAGTGCCAGGAGGAAGCACCAACCCTTGTTCAGTTTAATCAGTGAATCAGTCTTACAGTCGTACATTCTTGTCCCAAACAGTGACCTCTGTTTACTGCAGCTCAAAGAAACAACCAAACACTTTTAGGATAAATGAAGACATTTATTAATAGCTAAACGTCTTGAGGATACATGATAAAGCATAGATAATATAACATATACAGTTAATATACAGAACATAATAAATAAAAAGAAAGTAAAATAAATAAGGCCTAAGAATGATAAAAATTAATAAAGAAAATTATTCAGCAAGAGTGGCTCGAAGTGTGAGACTCTAAATGTTATGTGGTGAATGTGTGGTGAAACACTATATTGCACTTCTACTGTAGACTGATGTCATGTCCAGGATTAACCAATCAGATGAGGCTACCCTCATGCCACTGCCAATCTGTGATTAGTCAGGACTATACCAAGGGAAGTCAGCCAACCTTTGGCCTCTCACCAATCAAATCATAGGATGTTATCAACGTCATTGAAGGGGGGATAACCGTTAGCCATTTGATATCACCGTTAGCAACATTAGCAAGTGTAGTTATGGAGGGGGGAGATTTGGAGTTTTAGTAAAAAACAATTTTACTAAACTACCACTACAGCAGCAACTCAAAATTTTATCTGACGGCAGGCCAACGCCCAAACTAGGGCTGCGTATGGAGAGGAAAAAAGTAGGGATTCGGACATTCAATGAGGAAAATTATGTTCACAAGGAGTGGCTAGCTGGTAGCGCTAAACTTCAGCGGTTATTTTGCTGGCCATGTCTCTTCGACAAGGATTCGTGCTCACTGAATAATCCATGGGCCACTACAGGATTCATGGACCTTGCCAACCTGTCACGGGCAATTGAGAGGCACGGTAAATCAAAGAGTCACATAGATTGTGCTGTGAAATTGAAGCTTTTTGGGCGCGTCAGGATTGACGAGGCTCTGGACTCGGTGAGAACCATTAGCACAAAGAAGCACAATGAACAGGTGAAGAAGAACCGGGATATTCTGATGAGACTCATTGTTGCAGCCTTGTACCTTGCGCGCCAAGAACAAGCATTCAGGGCAATGAGGCCGCTGGCAGCTCAAACGGGGGCAATTTTGTGGAGCTGGTACATACATTTGCAGAGTTTGACACTACACTTTCAGAGCACTTGGGATCGCCTTCCTCTTCAAATAGGGTGAGTGAAATGCACACCCCCTTCTCCCTCTATGGCTTTACTGTTGGCTGAACTGCCCATGTAGCTATGTGTGCAATTTTTGATGTGGTCATATTGTTTAATGTGCCATGCTTGCCTGGGTTTAGCTGAATGTGTTAGTCAGTCCGTGGAAATAGGCTGAAGTTTTATTGTGGTTGTTTACGCATATAAAATCAGCACCACGGACAGCACTCATAGGGCCAGGTTACCTGAATAGATGCTATTTGTTTTGATTGTTTATGGCCTCTGCAGGTCTGTTACTGGGTTGTTATGTGTTTTAGGTCATGTTGTATAATGAACATTTGGTCTAGTTTTAAAGGATAAGGAAGTATGGAGAATATTTGTGTATTTCAAGCACATACAACGGGGCTTATAAGTCATGTGTTTGATACATGTAGACTACTGATACTTTATGATGTAGCCGAAAAATAAAACTTTAAATGTCTCCTGATTTAATTTGTGAATGAATGTTTCTTTTATCCATTATCGGATCTGTACTGTGCATTTGGTTATGCATTTGGGTGGAGGGGGTTAGCATAAATTAATAAGAACATGCATAAATTGATAAGATGTTTAGGACTGTGTGTTTGAGAGAGAGAGAGACAGAGAGAGAGAGAGAGAGAGAGAGAGAGAGAGAGAGCGTGTCAGTAAACGCAAGTGTCGGTTGTTGTGTGTGTGTGTGTGTGTGTGTTGTTGTTGTTTCTTATTGTGTCTTTCAACTATTATTTTTATTATAATTATTATATATTCAAACCAAATAAATGAACAGCCTTAAAGGTTCATTTATTCTCTAACTCCGACATTACGCCTTAATATTCATCTTGATATTGAATTATTGAAGTCAAGTCAGTTTTATTTATTCAGCCCCAAATCACAGATTTCCTGTTTGACTCCCTCAGAGCCTCAAGTTGGATTAAATGACACATTACAAGTTGAATTTTGTAGTTTGACTGATCTGTTAAGAGGTTACTGTAGTTATGCAGTGATGTTTAAAAGAACTTTATTACTTGTCATTGATGTTTTATTTAGATATTATTATTATTATTATTATTATTATTATTATTATTATATTTTGTATAATTGCATTAAAATGTTTTGCTGTCTTATAGCTGCATTTATTCTCTGATAACTTAATTTTCACCTTGAAGTAAAGTTAATATTGAAGTCATGACAGGCTCTATCCTCAGCACAACATGCAGAGGTCAATATTTAATATTCTGATTCATCATGTCTGAGGACATATTTGTACATCACATCTTCTTCTTCACGTCTTTTCCTCTCAGACTTCAGTGAAAGAATCCAGCAGACAGTTGAGACAGATGAGTTGCAGCCTGTTTCTGTGTCACTCTGACAAACTGAGGAACACTGCTTCATGTTGAACAGCAGTTAGGACTCATGTTGGATAGAAAATCATTCTGACTGTGTTTCTTCCTCCAGGTTGGACCATGGTGGAGAGCAGTGGTTAAAACCTGGTCTGAAGAAGTGTAAGTGTGGATTTAATTTGATTCATGACAACTAAACAGCACACAGTCAGTTTCTCTTTAAATACAAAGTTGGTCTTTGTGGTTTTTATTCATTAAAACATTACTGACAAAATGTGTCATTAAACTTTATAGAAATGAACAACAGATCAGAACTTAAACAGAGAATAAATCCATCAGGTGTGTCAGATGATAAACTGCTGCTGTGTTGTTTCTTCTTCTCTTCATCAGATTTCTGTGAACTCACACTGGACACAAATACAGCACACAGATACCTCAAACTGTCTGACAACAACAGGAAGGTGACACATGTGAGAGAGAATCAGTCATATCCTGATCATCCAGACAGATTTGACTTCTGTCCTCAGCTGCTGTGTAGAAATGATCTGACTGGTCGCTGTTACTGGGAGGTCGAGTGGAGAGGTGATGTTGATATATCAGTGATTTACAGAGGAATCAACAGGAAAGGAGACAGTGATGATTGTTTGTTTGGATTTAATGATCAGTCCTGGAGTCTGATCTGCTCTGATGGTGGTTATTCTGTCTGTCACAATAAGATCAAAACGTCCATCCCCTCCTCTTCCTCCTCCTCTTCCTCCTCCTCCTCCTCCTCCTCCTCTGTCTCTAACAGAGTAGCAGTGTATGTAGACTGTCCTGCTGGCACTCTGTCCTTCTACAGAGTCTCCTCTGACACACTGATCCACCTCCACACCTTCAACACCACATTCACTCAGCCTCTGTATCCTGGGTTTAGGCTCTGGTCTTATGATTCCTCAGTGTCTCTGTGTCCTCTGTCTGAGGAAGAGTCTCCTCCTGTGTAGACAAACAGTCACACTGCTGACTGAAGACAGCTGCTGAAATCATTGTTCACTCTGTTCACCAGTGAACAACAGAAACTGGAAGTGACAGCAGCTTCCTGTGTTTAAATGTTGATGGTGGACGAGGTTTCACTCTGGTTTCATTTGGATCACTGACTGTGCTTTAATGTCAGAATATTGTTTCTATTAGAAGTAGTGAAATGATCTCCTCTGGGCTGAATTTATGTGTAAAAACTGTGTTGACTCTGATTGACCTCAGTAAAGTTTTCTTGGAGCAGCATCTAGTAGCTGTTAGTGGCTGTTAGTTATTCCATTTTATCAGGATCTTAAAGTGAAGTTTTTCCTGAAAATGTCCAGCAGACATCCCAGTCTGTTTGACATCAGCTCAGTTTGTGTTAAATCATGAACATCAACGTATGTTTCTATCTGATGTAATGTGTCTGACATGTATGTATATAATAACATGTATGGGTTGCTTTCCTTTAGTTTTTCTTGCCTCTGCAGGTGATGTAAATATTGTCTTGTAAGCTCATGTTTGCTGGGCAGCTTTGGCTGTTTTACACTTGAATAAAAATATTCATTCACTACTTATTCAGAGAACATCACTTGTTTTTTACATCGATGTGTAATGTTATACTACTTCTACTTCTACTACACTACTTGTGTTTTTCTCTCATTAGAACATTTATGACAGAATGAATTCTGGGAATTCACAATCTCACAGAAAATCAGCAACACTCCTCTTCCTTCTTCTCCTCCATCTCCTCCTCCTCCCCTTCTTACTCCTCTCTTCTCCTCTTCCTCCCCCTCCTCCTTTTCTTCCTCCTCCTCGATCCTCCTCCTCCTCCTCCTCCTCTCAGCAGCTGGTGGTCACAGAGTGTAAATAGTAAACACTCCTCTGCTCTCTGTAATGCAGATAAACAGTGTTTGTTTGGTTCTGAGCTGCAGCTGATGATGAAAACTCCGACGCTCCCTGAAGAGACCTGCAGGCCGAGCGGCTGTCAGTCAGTCACAGCTGGACAGATGTTGCTTTATTCCCGACATCTGAAACCTTATTCATCTGAAATTATTTCTCAATGAAAACATAAAACTAACTTCCTTGTTAGTGCCACAGAAACAGGAACAAACAGTTTCCCTCTGAGCAGTAAACAGCTGTTGAAGCAGTTTTCCTCTCAGTTCTGGATTATGGAGATGTTATATATAAACATGCTGCTGCCTCCAACACACATCACAATCATAACTGGTGACGAATTTGCAAAAATATAATAAATTCTCAGTGTCACTTAACACCCAAACTCAGTTAATACAGTACAAATTCCTGCACATCACCATTGAAAAACTTTATTTAGAGTTCTCTTAACTTTTTATACATTTCCTGGAACTTTCCTGTGTAATTTGTAGGTATGTAACTGTACATTTTAGGACATTTTACAGAAGGTGGTGAAATTTTAGTGCAAATTATAAGAAAAAGTATTAAGTTGGGAAGTAGCCACTCATTATATTTGGGCAGTGATGGAAGAATTATTAAGATAATTTACTTAATTCACATTTAAGAAGCTGGAATCAGAGAATTTGGACATTTTCTTCTTAAAAAATTACTAAAAATTATGAACCAATTATCAAAATAGATTAATTTTATCCTTGGCAACTAATCAATTAATCAACTAATCATTGCAGCTCTGCTATACGGTATACTCTAAACATAAATAGTAACTAGAAAGTCTTTTGAGACACAAATTATCACAAACAAAATGAGGAGATAAAGTTGGAATAATTAATTAAACATTAAAAGTGTATCTGAGGGAACAGAACTTATGTACTTTTACTTCAGAGAGGATGATGGGAGATTGAGTCAGTCCTGGTGTTATCAGGACATCTGGTGGCTGAAACAGTTTCTCACATCATGTGATCAAACAGACTGTAATGTGGAAAAGTCTCCACCAGGTAGAGTCACAGACCAGCTGACATCCAGGTGTGTGTGTGTGTGTGTGTGTGTGTGTGTGTGTGTGTGTGTTCTGGTATTACTCTGTTTTCTGGTGAAAACAGGTTAAAGTATTTAAGAGCTTTTTGGGGGATTTTTAAAACTTTTTTGTGAATTATTATATATTTTACAGTTTCCTGTATTTTGTTTGGTTTTTGTCTGTTGTTGTTTTTTTCTTACTTTGATGCCTTGTGTCATTTGTCTTTTCAGCCTCAGCTGAAAAAATGGTAACATTGCCAGGTGCATGGTTCAAAAGGGTTGTACTTAGTCTCTTAATTAATCCTGGGTATGTTTTGGGCATAACATGCAATAAACCAACCAGAGTGTCATCTCCCATTCCCTATAAAAACCAGGTGCGCTTGCACCTTGGTGGACTGCTATTATAATGGTGGATTTGTCAAGTAGAAACAAGGAATGCTTCTCTGCAGAGGAAACGGATCTGCTCATGAACAAAGTGAAAGCACAGGATCCATAATGAGCACACTGGCCCCTGCTGCTCCTGGACCCTCCTGTTACCAGCCTCCATGGTAGTGTGGAAGACCACCAGTTTAAGATCCTGTTCATCAATTTGTTGCAAATTTCTTTTCATTTGTTTTTTTAAAAGATTTATTTTTTTTAAATTACAGCTTTGGTTTCTTTAAAATTGTTTTGTTTAGTCGTTGAGTAACAGGTAAAATCAGCAGGGTTTTAATTGCTGAAAGTATGGAAACCTGATCACTGTACTCTCAAAAATGTTGTAGCTTCATTGTTAAACAACCAGCTTCACCAGGTTAGGATTACTCCAGTGTTCATTGTTCAGGATGTGTTTACCAGGAGCCAAATTATCTGCAGGTCTCCTCCTCTCCAAAACAAACAGACTTGGTGGTTAAAACAGGTGAAAACACTGAATAAAACAGTTTCACGTAAAAAATCAGTGTTTCTCTGACGCTGTTCAGCAGGCACCAGATGTCTGGTAGGGGCTGCTTGCCGAGCTGCTGCTAACGTTTGCTCAGCTTGTTTCTCTGATAACTTAAGGTCCGATGACTAAAATCCTTCATCTAGTTAAAAGTATAGTTAAAAACTACCAAGGTCTAAAAGTTGATCATAAAATGTGGCTTAAAACTGAGTAAAAGTCAATTTCTAACAGTTTTTGTCGAACAACCACAACGCTGATGTATTATCTTGTAGGTGTTTTACCTTGATTAAAATTACAGATTTCTCTGGGTTTGAAAATTGTTGTAAACAACTCAACAAAATATATAACGTAGGTCTAGTTCTTTTTAGACATTTTAATGTGGAATAGTTACATATTATAGCTTTAACATTCTGCATATTTTTCATCAGTATTTTATCCTGGATTATTTTTGCTGAACATTTGATTCTATCAGTGTTGTGTTTCCATCAGGATCCATCAGCTAAGACCAGATTCTCCTGAACCCAGCTGTGTGTCCATGAAGAGTGACCGGTCTATGGATCAACCTGTTAACATCAGACATGGACATCAGTCTGCTGATCAGAGGTCAGACTGTAAAATGTTTGTGTCTGTTATTATCCAGCTCTCCTAAGAAGACATATGATTGATGTAGAGATTAATTCTTGACGGTGGTGACATACAGTATATCTGTGGTAAATATTCTTAACACAAGGACCACCCATTTAGCTGATCCTGGAACTTTCTATTGTATCTCATGGCCTTCATCAGTGAATAGAACCTGCTCCGGTGTCATCATGTGAATAAAGTGCAAGACTTCAATCCAAGTGGTCAAAGCAGATGGCGTCCACCTGGAGTCCGGTTCTGCTTAAGGTTTCTTCCCTTTTAAAGGGGAGTTTTTGCTTACTGCTGTCACCAAATGCTGCTCATGTTGGGTCTCTGTAGATTAAAGAGTTCGGTCTAGACCTGCTCTATGTGAAAAGTGCCCTGAGATAACTTCTGTTATGATTTTGTGCTTTATAAATAAAACTGAATTGAATTGAAATTGAATTGACTTCTAGTCCAAAGATCAGTCCTTTGTCCGCTGTTGTTCTGTATTTATATAAACTCTCTTGGTCAATATTTTTATGCAGATACATTGTTATCAACTACACTGCACCACCCTTAATTTGCTTTAAACACGTCTGCATGACATAAAAATCATCTTGAATGCCAGAAAAAAGTTTTATGGTATTTACAAATTCTAAGAAGAAACTAGTGGATCCCTGCTGTTGTATTTATTGTCTCATAAACATTTATCCCTGATGACTCATGACATGACTGGATGTTTTTCTTTCCTTCTTTTGTTTGATTGTGGGGATGTGCTGTACATACATGCAACTTCTCAGTATACATTCCTTGTAACGGGTATAGGAAGGACCCAATAGCAGCACAAATGACACTGGTATAAACTCAGCAGTCTTTATTTCACACGATGTCAAGGCAATATTAGCACGGTCGGAGAAACACAGTTTTTGAACCCCGATCTTCCACTCCCACAGCGGACAAAGACCAGGGAACAGGCAGGCAGAACTCAGAGTCAGGGACAGAAGGCTGGTGGGTTTACCGGGGCAGAGACGAGGAGCGATGGTCGAAGACAAGCTGATCAGAAACCAGGAAGGCAGTCCAGTGAAGAAAGCAAGATGACTTAGCATAGTAGCGTAGACAATCTGACAAGGAGGGAGTGGGCCGAGGCAGCTTATATACTGGCTGATTGCAGATGATGAGCAGGTGGGAGCGCCAGGTGAAGGTGGTTGAACTAATGAGGGGTGTGGCAGAGCAGAGAGTGAGACTGAATGATTGGATGATTCCCACAGCAACAGGTGAGGGGGAGAGCAGACTCTGATATTCCTTGGATACTGTATATCATGGAGCTCTATACCCGGGTTGGCTGCTACTCTTTAATCTCTATAAAGCCATTCTTGTTTTGCAGCCACCTTATGTATGTAAGTTCAAACAGAAGTGTGTAAACAGCTGCTCTTTGTTCCCAGGACTCATATTTATTAGCGGTTCCCAGAGTTTACATTGAATTAGGTAAAAGAGCTTTTATGTGGGTCTGAACCTTAAAATCACAGAACTTCACATCTGTCTGTTGTTGTTTTAGAACAGAATGTGTCTCATTGAGTCGTTGTTTCCGATCAATTTTATTCATTTTATTTCACTAATCGTCACCTTCCTAAAATAATGGCTTAAGTCATTTTTTGACAAAAATGATTTTTTTGCCTAAATCATCTCCTCATGATGCCGGCCACCTCTGATAAAATCACCCACATCCACAGTTGAACAGATCATGCGATTCTACCCCTGTAGTAAAATGGCCTATGTCAAGAGTGTGACTAAATCATCATATTGAGTAGTTATTTAGTCTTTTTATTCAGTCTTTTTAGTCAGCATTTTAGTCAGCAAAATAGCTAAGTCCATGAAGCTAGCATTTAGCAAAGAGTGGAAAGGCTCCAGAATCTGTGGCTGTTACAAGTGATTACAAGACTTTCTGTTAACTCTTTTCTGCCTTTTAAACAATATTTCATCTACAGTTTTTGTCTCATTTTTCCACATTATATGATCTAATTAAGAAAGATTTGAATACCGTATTATAATCTAACAGCTAGAAATAATGTGTATTACTAAAAACTTACGAAGGATTCTCTTTACTTTTGTGTTTTTATTTAATGAAAATCTCACTTGAACATAATTTTAGTAATCATAACATCATTTGACTGATATTATAGTATGCCTGTTGTGCAGTGTCTATAGGCAGCTTGTGCATCCCTAGGGGTGCATGCACAACATGATGATTATTTTGTGTTTTCTGAGAAACCTGAAAAAATGACTCAGGCCATTATTTTAGGAAGGTGACATTATGTTTATCTTGACAGTTGCTGAGTTGTTTTCTTCAAGATTTACTGTAGTGTTTTCACTCTATTATTGCTGCCACTCTCAGCTAGGACACTCTTGAAAAAGAGATGTTTAAGCTCAATCAGAGCCCAAGCCTTTATGGGGCCCTAAATAGAATTTGTTTCAGGGACCCCCACCACCTCTGCACCCCCAACATTATATACACACTATATACTAATTTTATTAGTTATAGCTGTGTTGCTTACATCATACCAGTGTCAGCCTGGCATATTTGTACCCTTCTATGGTTTCTTAAATTTTAAGATTTAAAACCATTGAGGTGGTCTTCTTCTTTGGATTTCTTGGGTTTGTTATCTCGTTTCTGCTTCTTATCTGAGATTTTGACACATTATAGTCCAGGTAGCCTGCAGGAAAAGAGAAAATGAATATTAGCTTTGAGCTGGATCTTATTTTTGTACACTTACACAAGTACTGTGCTGAGATACAATTTAGAGGTACTTGTACTTTACTCGAGTTAATTTTCTGCTGCTTTATATCTGTGCTACATTTTAGAGGGAATTATTGTACCTTTTACTTCACTAAATGTATTTGCCAGTTTAAACAACTAAGGATTTTACAGATCGATATTTTACATCTAAAACATGGAATCAATTTATTAAATATTATCAATTTACAGATTAAATTACCCAACAGTACATAAAATAGTTAAAATCAGCTCACTTTGTAATAGTTACAACATTAGAATGCTTCTTACACGTCAATGCAACAGTAATGATAACATTAAGAGCAACCATTCAACTGTATTTCAGAGTATTTTTACTTTTAATACTTGATTTTGCTGATAATACTTCTGTACTTGAGTAAAATTTTGAAAGCAGGACTTTTACATGTACTGGAGTGTTTTTACATCGTTGTATCGTTCCTTCTACTTGAGAATACTTCTTCCAACACTGCTTGTAACTAACTTAGTGAGCTAATAACAGCAAGCTGCTGTAGCTTCCTCAGGTTACCTTGGGTGCTGCCCGGATTTGACAACTTGTTTCCCTGACTTGTTCATTTTGTTCTTCTTATTCTTCCCCATGTTATTGCAGGTTATTTCACTACTTTACGTGTTATATTAACAAAACAATAACACATGTGGAGCAGCATGTATAGGTTTTAACCTATAAACCTCAAACTCAGAAGAGAGGATTTCACTTGTAAATGCCTCTGGTTGGGGACATCAAGCTCACAGAGGTATTTTCATAAGTTTTTCAAGCTGCCATTTTAATGTCCATCACCCAGTGATGCTTAAATCTGTCTCACCCTCTTGTGGGACATTTCAAGCGCTCTTGGTGGCCCTCTGGTGGCCATGGGCGACCTAAGCAGGCTTTGTTTGCATACTTTGTTTATGCATCGTGCTGGCCCTGATTTCAATCAGGTTTTCCTGGTTAAACAGAGTTTAATGTTTGTCTCCAGAGGACACAGATGTTATAATAATGAATCATAATAATGAAGAACAGAAAGAACAATTTATTTGTCTGTTTCACACATATCACAGAGATACAACAGACTGCATTAATGCATCTCAACACTTTTTATTTCCTTGTTGGAATAAAAGACAAACATCAGACTTTATGATCCAACTGATAAAGATTCATATTGTCTGTTAATATTTTACTTTTGTTCCAACTTCTTTGTTCCAGAGTTCAGAGCTGCTGTTCTGGTATCAGATTTCCTTAAAGACACTTCAGGTTAAAGATTAATACAGAGAGTTGAGACTGTTTGTGAATCAAAAGACCTTAAAAACTTCCTGCTGTCAGTTACATGTTTGTTCTTCTTCTGGTTGGTTTCCTGTTGAAGCTGCTGATTAATTTCATCTTCACTCATCAGCTTGATTCAGATTATTTTCAGCATCTAAAGGTAACGTAACCAACAGTTTTCATCATGTTTGTGTTAAAATGATCTGATAACAGTAGAGATGGTTGTTATAATGATGAGTTATGTTGATTTGTTCGCTGCATTGGTGGAATGAACGAAAGTCCTGAAGAAATAAGAAAAGCGTCATTTTGCCAAAACTGAAATTCAACCTTCAAATGTTTATTTAATTCTGTGGTTCATGTTGAGGCTCAACTTTGTGTTGGTTTATTATTTGTCTAACTAGATTATTTTCTCTGCCTATTTTATGTAGAATATAGAGGAAAATAATATTAGAAACACCTGTATAATAAAATACAGTCCAGTACATCAACACTATGAACCTAAAAAATGTCAACATTGTCAACAAATTCACATTCACAAAGGTTGGATTAATTAGAGGACTGTTAATTCATTGTTGGATTTAGTCTCTTAAAACATTAAGACACATTAATGATATTATTTAATGTATTTTTGGGTCACTAATTTTTTTGGTCAGTTACAACATAAGAGATAATAATGTACATCAATGTGAATATTATCTCTTTACCTCCCACTGTTCCACTCTTCACCACTCCAGCTCAGACTACTAGTTAGATGAAGAGTTACATAAATATGAACATGTACTATGTGTAGTAATAGATATATATTATTTTTTACTAGCTTTCAACTGAACACTGAATGTACTGTACAAAATAATTTAACAACATATTTCAGATAAAATTAACTCAAACCATTTCAAATTGTTTTAAGTTTGTTTTTTAAAACCTTTACTTGAAACCAGGAATTGTGTCTTCCATTAATTTCATTGTCAGAGTTTTATGGCTGTATGAAGGGTCACGTCCTTCAGTCACCTTAACCCTTTCATGCATAGTGGTCACTAAAGTGGACAGCTATTCAAAAGCTGTTTTCTTATATATGCATGGGTTTTGATGGTATAGCTGCACATCAGCCACCGCAATGGACTCTAGTGTGTCATCCCATACGCTGCCATCCATTGGCCAGCCTTTGTAAGTGCAACAAAAACTTTCTCAAAATCAAGATGGCCGCCGGCTGGCCGGAAACACTCAGTAGCTAAGGAATATCTTGCCAATCCTTCTATGGTAGTAGACCCTTGCAGGTAAATAAAATTTACAACTAAGGAGTAATACAATTGTTAAAATTTTTCAAAAGTATTGATTTTATGTTGGGAGACAATGACAATTAATAATCTGTCCACTAAGTTGGACATCAAACAATATATTACTATAGTTCTATATTTCAACTACAATTATACTATTACTGCGACTTTGTTGTTCTTGAAAATACCTCATCTGCTGTAACTTTTTTGGCTGTAAATGAATTGATTTATTTACCTGAGTGGACAGCATGCGTCCTCCTTGTGCATGTTCAAAAAATGAAGTTCAATTTTTTTTTTTCATGCCTAAAGATGAATAAAAACGCTTAGGAAAAAAATCCTGACTGAGGTTATCATAATTCATGCATGGAAGGGTTAAAACTTACAAACATTATTACAGTTATTATAACTTTATAATGGTGTCATTCAGTTAGTGAGGGATAGTTGCTGGTCACAGCCCAGCAGAAACAGTTTGAATGTTTTATAGGTAACCTGGTTAGTGATTAACTGTGATTAAAAGTCATAAAATATGTTACACTAAGAGATCTCTGCAAATGTTTTGTGTCACAGATATATTGTTTAAATCATATTTTCATTTATGATATTCAGTTATTTAACCAGGCTGAGAGCTGCAGCAGCAAGTAAAAGTACAAAAGCAGCAACATGTTTTTCTACTGTAGCTCTGCATTTAGTGTTTAGTTTGACAGATTTTACATGTTCACTCTCATTATCTAAATGGCTCATTTTTCACTGTAGATGATGTGAAATATCAAGGTTCAAAGTTCTGATAATTCAGCCATATAATCTTCTGTACAAACATCCTTATTATCCAACACTGGCTAAAGGGCAAAATATGACGTGACTATAACAAATAAAAGAACAAAGAATATATACATGTTCATGCTCTTGCAATACAATATCCTCTTTTAGCAACCGAAGCACTGTTAAATGTTTTTATGGTTCTGTTTAGGCACTGACAGCTCCCAGTTAAGGTTCAAGACAGATGTTGGTTTTGGTTAAAGGTGGAATAAAAGTCAACGAACATCCACCAGATCTGTGAGCTACAACCTTAGTGCAGTACAAAACGTATCAACGTCACTGGAAACATCATCCATTATGTGTCCTTCAAAATGTATCAGTGAAAACAAATTAGTGGAATAAAAAAGTTAATTCTGGAAGACAGCATTGCTTATTTTTGTTGTCTAATCTCCTCTGGGATAAAAGTCTGGTGGACTATTTAAATCCTGTTCTTGGAAAATTTGTCATAACAAATCTGAAAATGTTTGTCTACAGTGATATTTATTTTTTATTCCATCAGTATCTTTATGTATATTCAGTAAATGATTGGTTGAAACCCGTCATGGCCCTGAGTGGGACATGTACAGGTGTAAACAAGCTGGAAGGTCACCAAAGAGGAGTAAATATTTTATATGCAAACATCATAATATTCTCCACATGGATAATACTCATAACCAGGATATGGATGAGTTGTGTAGGTTTAACAATAGATAACTTAACAATAAACAATAAACTCCGTCCTGAAATTAAAGTTCTATAATATATAATATTAGTAAACTGAATATAAGTAAGTAAATATATATATAATATATTTATTGATATGACAGCAGCAGTGAGCGATGCAGCAGAGCATCTACTTCTATTTTAGTGACATTTTGCAGGTGAACCAAACCTCTAAAGAGCTGCGGTTGAAAACTTCAGTACTTCATGAATGCTGAGATTAATGAGGTGGATATTATACAAAATACTATAGGATACTATACCAAATATACAATTATAGTTATATAATGAGATATATATATATATATATATATATATATATATATATATATATATATATATATATACACACACACACATATATATACATATACACACACACACACACACACACACACACACACACACACACACACACACACACACATATATATATATGGACTGAAAAACACGAGTTCATTTTGCCTGAGGGAAATATATATATATTTCCCTCAGGCAAAATGAACTTGTTTTTTTCAGTCCAGTCATCCTTAAATGCATGTTTTTCACTGTCAACATCTATTTTTCTTTTTGTATCGGCTAGTTTTGAACAAGACATTTTATTTTATCAGATGAAGCTCCTACAAATGTTGCATTTAGAATATTTACCACAGAAGAAGTATGAAGTCTTTGTTATTAACATGTTGAGAATAACACATTCTTTGTCTGAGAAGAATTATATTGAACATGTGCATTTATCAGTGTTTTGTTTCCATCAGGATCCATCAGAAAAGACAAAGTTACACTGAACCCAGCTGTGTGTCCATGAAGAGCAACCGGTCTGTGGATCGACCTATTAACTTCAGACATGGACATCAGTCTGCTGATCAGAGGTCAGACTGTAAAATGTTTTCTGTTATTATCCAGCTCTCCTAAGAAGACATATCATTGATGTAGAGATCCCATGTCCTTCATCAGTGAAAAATAGCTGCTCAGGTGTCATCATGTGAATAAAGTACAAAACTTCAATCATATGATATCAGATGGTTGTACTGGAAAACACGAAGAATATATGTATATCAGTGGAGGCTGGTCCATAGAGGCAGAGGAGGTTGATCCTCCTCTATTTTTTGAGAGGCAAAAGGGAGATCAAAAAAATAAACAATTACCAAATCTCAGTATTATTTATAAAGTATTTTTTCTCTCTCCTTTGGAAAAAATCCATTACTGAAATTCTGTTTAAAATGATTCAACAGCGACACCTGCAGGGCGGGAGGAGAAAGAGCAGTGTGTGTGAAGTGGTGGGGGGGGGGCGCAATTGGTGGAAGTGGAGTGGGGGACAGAGGAGGACGGGTGCCTGCTGTCCTCCGCAGGGCGGGATCTCTTACATTGGACTTAATATATTTCATTTTTTTCATGCTAATCTGTGATTGGGCATGACACGTAAAAAGACGCTCCAAGGGAGGCTGTCCTCTTTAACCAATCAACAACCAGAATGCAATATTGACATTGAGTTGGTCCAATGATAGTTTCCAGATTTCATCTTCAATTCTCTCCACTGTAAGGCAGAGTAGCAGCAGTAGATAGCTCCTTGCGTCAGCCAACGCAACAGTTAGCTTGTTGTAGCAGCCTGAAGGACTCTTTATACATCCATGGATGGACTGTTAAGGACTGTTGTTAAGCTAACGGGAGAAATTATCTGGATTGTGGAGCGCAGCAACAGCAGGACGCTGTCGGGGAGGCTGGAGAGAGAAGCAACTGGAGAAACAACCAGGAGAGTTAGCTTGTTTGTCATTGTTGCTAATGATATCAGACTGGTTAAGCAGCAGCCATAAAGTTCTGTTAACTAACAAATAAGATGACCAACAGTCACAAATGGATGTTATGACATGAATACTTCATCTCCATGATAGAAAGAAGAAGACATCAGATAATGTGAGTCAGATACAGCTTCTCTCTCTCTGTCTCTTTGGTTGCTAATTTCATCTCTCATGGTTAAATGTCTCTGTGTGACTGTTGTGTTTTTTTTTTTTATCTCCTTAACAAGAATGCAGCAGAGATCATATAATGTGTTGTGGGTAGTTTGCTTGTTGAAGTTACAGTGAGTTGTCTTTTTAATTGAGTGTTTGTTCAGTCACCTGTTGATGTTGTGTGATTAGTGAATGAGTGCAGGAGGTCTGGCTGCTTGCTTCTGACAGTTTCTTTAGTGCCTTTTTAAGCTGAGCCGTATATTGAGTAATAAGTTTAAAGTAACTAGAATAACAAGTGTTAACTAGTGGTGTAACTGATCGTAGTTGATCCGTGATCCATATGGATCACCCCCCACGGCTCGGCAGGCATATGAACTGCAGATTAATTGCAAAATTTAATGTCTCATTTAAGACAAAGTAAACAAACTGCTGTAAGTACAAGTCATGGGCAGACAGCGTGTCGTTAACAGGGATTTTGAAGAGCAACGATCAAACCAGCATCTAACGGTCCGATGTTACATTTGAGTTGTTTACCTGCTGTTTAATGTGCTGCAGCTGAGCAGCTAATTAGCATCTAGCTGCTAACTGACGTTAGCGGTGAATGTTTGTTATCATCAAGTTTTGATGATGTGGACAGAGGCTGTTTCATTCACTGTTTAAAAGAGGAAGGTTTCATGCCTCATATCGCAATAACTGTGCATTGAATATTTTATATATTTTATTTCATTTTATTTAAACATTGGACATCTTAAATGTTGTTTTCATTTAAGACCATGGGCAAAAGTTCCTTGCTGTTTCATGCTGTAAGTGTGTTATAGAATAAATTGAAAACAAAGTTTTATTTGTCTCCACTTTTTTCCACTGATCCTAATAATGATCTGATACGAATACAAATCCGTGATACGATCCGAACCGTGAGTTTTGTGTTCATGTTAACACCCCTAGTGTTAACATGTCAGCTTTGTAGACTATATTTTGTATATCGTACATATAGATAAGAGTGTGTAAGTCATGTATTTGATACATGCATTAATACTTTCTGATGTGAACCTACACTTTTAGATCTGTGATTGTTTTTAGTGTTCAATCTTTCTAGTTTTCAGCACTGATCTGTTCCTGTATCACATTATAAGCTTTGTGCTACTTTATATATTTCTGTATACTAAGTAAATACACAGGAAACACGTGTAAATCATGTGATATGTTGTCTGTTTTTGATGAGAACATAAATCTGTTGTCACAATAGAACAATACTATAAATTTGAATTTCACTTTGTTGGTAAAATGACACATTTGATCCACTCCACGGCTAAAATGAGCTCTTCTTTGTTTAGAAACAATATGTATATGTTAAATGGCTTTAAAGAAGCAGCCTTTACACCACTCAAGCAAATTGTTTTATTGGCATATAAAAATGCCCCCCACTCCTCCGATTTCTTCAGGTGGGACAATGATATAGTTTGATGTGGTTTGTTGTAAGATTCCATGTTAGTTTTCCTCCCCAATTTTTTGAGTCACCAGCTGCCACTGATGTATATGTATATGTACATGTATATGTATATGTCATTTTTTTCCCTTCATTTTTGTGATGGATATGTTCAAAACAGGCATGTTTGGTGTCATGGTGGCATTTTGCATTCCCACTCTTCATTATGATCACTGTTTGATTACAATTCAAGCACAATGGTCTCATATTTCCCTCAGGCAAAATGAACTTGTGTTTTTCAGTCCAGTCATCCTTAAATGCATGTTTTTCACTGTCAACATCTTTTTTTCTTTTTAGTATTGGCTAGTTTTGAACAAGACATTTTATTTTATCAGCTGAAGCTCCTACAAATGTTGCATTTAGAATATTTACCACAGAAGAAGTATGAAGTCTTTGTTTTTAACTTGTTGACAATAACACATTCTTTGTCTGAGAAGAATTATATTGAACATGTGCATTTATCAGTGTTTTGTTTCCATCAGGATCCATCAGAAAAGACAAAGTTACCCTGAACCCAGCTGTGTGTCCATGAAGAGTGACTGGTCTATGGATCGACTTATTTACTACAGACATGAACATCAGTCTGCTGATCAGAGGTCAGACTGTAAAATGTTGTCTGTTATTATCCAGCTCTCCTAAGAAGACATATCATTGATGTAGAGATTAATTCTTGACCGTGGTGACATACAGTATATCTGTGGTAAATATTCTTAACACAAGGACCACCAATTCAGTTAATCCTGGAACTTTCTATTGTATCCCATGGCCTTCATCAGTAACAAATAGCTGCTCAGGTGTCATCATGTGAATAAAGTACAAAACTTCAGTCACATGAGATCAGATGGTTGTACTGGAAAACACAAAGAATTTATGTAAATGTATATATATGTGTGTATACACACACACACACACACACACACACACACACACATATATATTGAGAGATAGATGGATGGATGGATGGATGGATGGATGGATGGATAGATAGATAGATAGATAGATAGATAGATAGATAGATAGATAGATAGATAGATAGATAGATAGATAGATAGATATACTAACCGGTCACTTCATCAGGAACATCTATGCAATCTCTAATATAATCCAATACAACAGCTCTGCCATAAATTCTACTTCATGTTTATTATTGATGTCGTGGTGGTTGATGGTGCACTGGAAGGCATTTTATTGAAAATTGTTCCTAATATTTTTCCCCCCTCATGTATGATAATGAAGTAGACAAAATATTAGGAACACCATTCAATGTAATGCACTCCAGTACATCAACACCCACTACAACCTCAATAATAAACATAAAGTAGAATTTATGGCAGAGTTGTTGTATTGGATTACATTAGATTGCACAGATGTTCCTAATGAAGTAGCGGGTTAGTACATATATATATACATGTATACATAAATATATATATATATGTGTGTGTGTGTGTGTGTGTGTGTGTGTGTGTGTGTGTTCCCACTCTTCATTATGACCACTGTTTGATTACAATTCAAGCACAATGGTCTCATATTTCCCTCAGGCAAAATGAACTTGTGTTTTTCAGTCCAGTCATCCTTAAATGCATGTTTTTCACCGTCAACATCTTTTTTTCTTTTTAGTATCAGCTAGTTTTGAACAAGACATTTTATTTTATCAGCTGAAGCTCCTACAAACGTTCCATTTAGAACATTTACCATAGAAGAACAATGATGTCTTTGTTATTAACGTGTTGACAATAACACATTCTTTGTCTGAGAAGAATTATATTAAACATGTGCATTTATCAGTGTTTTGTTTCCATCAGGATCCATCAGAAAAGACAAAGTTACCCTGAACCCAGCTGTGTGTCCATGAAGAGTGACTGGTCCATGGATCGACCTATTTACTACAGACATGGACATCAGTCTGCTGATCAGAGGTCAGACTGTAAAATGTTTTCTGTTATTATCCAGCTCTCCTAATAAGTTTGATTGATTGTGGAGATTTATTCTTGACCTTAGTGACTAATACTGTTTTTACACACAATGTCATCATAAATATAAATACAAACACACACGCTCCTCCTACATACACTTTTCAAAAACTACAAACTTTATCTGTATAACACTTTTTAAAACAGAGGTACAAAGTCTTTACAGAGACAAATGATCAGAGGTAAGACAGAACAGCTGAGTGTTTTATGTGGATCCACTGTGATAGAACACAACACCTTTAACACTGATGTCATTATTTATTCTAAGACTTCATCTTTTCTTCACAGAGTTCATCAGCAGAGCTCAGAGGTTCTCAGTGGTCAGTCTGTCCAGCAGCATCAAACACACCTGGACTCCATATTTATGGTGTGTAAATGTAAAGCACAGCTACTACTGCTAACTACAACAGCCACAGACTAAATACTAAACTACCATTCTGGTCCTAACAGTCTCCATGCTGCACTCTGTAGACCAGCAGGTTTTCAGTCTGTCACAGATGATCTGATGTTGACTTCTACAGTTAAATTTACATTTTATTCTGTTCCAGCTGCTGGAGGAGAACATTGTCAGTTTTGTGAAGAATGAGATGAAGAAGATCCAGAAGGTTCTGAGTCCAGATTACCCAGAATGCTTAGTGAGTCAGAGTGAGGATGAGGAGGTTTTGGGTGGTGAGGATGAAGAGCAGAGGAGGAGCAGCAGAGAGGCATTTCTGAAGATCACACTGCACTTCCTGAGGAGAATGAAGCAGGAGGAGCTGGCTGACCGTCTGCAGAGCAGTAAGATGATTTTAACAGATTTAACATGATGGAGAGGAAATGGAGGCAACATGGGAGGGGTTTATATTTCAAACTCTGCTGTTAATATGATGCACAAATCTTCATCAGATCTATGTTTTTTTCTGAGCTGAAAACAGTCAGAAACTGTTTGTCAACAACTGATGAGCTGAATATATTTCATAGTGGAGGAAAATATAAACATCTGCAGTTTAATGTTTACATTCTACCAATTTACTGTAGAATCATCTGATTGATTTCATTTGTTGTTTGTTCATTCAGGAACTCGTGCTGCAGAGTGTCAATATAAACTCAAGTCTAACCTGAAGAAGAAGTTCCATTGTGTGTTTGAGGGGATTGCTAAAGCAGGAAACCCAACCCTTCTGAATCAGATCTACACAGAGCTCTACATCACAGAGGGAGGGACTGCAGAGGTCAATGATGAACATGAGGTCAGACAGATTGAAACAGCATCCTGGAAACCAGACAGACCAGAAACAACAATCAGACAAGAGGACATCTTTAAAGCCTCACCTGGAAGAGATGAACCAATCAGAACAGTGATGACAAAGGGAGTGGCTGGCATTGGGAAAACAGTCTTGATACAGAAGTTCACTCTGGACTGGGCTGAAGACAAAGCCAACCAGGACATACAGTTCACATTTCCATTCACTTTCAGAGAGCTGAATGTGCTGAGAGAGAAAAAGTACAGCTTGGTGGAACTTGTTCATCACTTCTTTACTGAAACCAAAGAAGCAGGAATCTGCAGGTTTGAAGAGTTCCAGGTTGTGTTCATCTTTGACGGTCTGGATGAATGTCGACTTCCTCTGGACTTCCACAACAATGAGATCCTGACTGATGTTACAGAGTCCACCTCAGTGGATGTGCTGCTGACAAACCTCATCAGGGGGAAACTGCTTCCCTCTGCTCGCCTCTGGATAACCACACGACCTGCAGCAGCCAATCAGATCCCTCCTGAGTGTGTCGGCATGGTGACGGAGGTCAGAGGGTTCACTGACCCACAGAAGGAGGAGTACTTCAGGAAGAGATTCAGAGATAAGAAGCAGGCCAGCACAATTATCTCCCACATCAAGGCATCACGAAGCCTCCACATCATGTGCCACATCCCAGTCTTCTGCTGGATCACTGCTACAGTTCTGGAGGAAGTGTTGAAAAGCAGAGGGGGAGGAAAGCTGCCCAAGACTCTGACTGAAATGTACATCCACTTCTTGGTGGTTCAGTTGAAACTGAAGAACGTCAAGTATGATGGAGGAGCTGAGACAGATCCACATTGGAGTCCAGAGAGCAGGAAGATGATTGAGTCTCTGGGAAAACTGGCTTTTGAGGAGCTGCAGAACGGCAACCTGATCTTCTATGAATCAGACCTGAAACAGTGTGGCATCGATATCAGAGCAGCCTCAGTGTGCTCAGGAGTGTTCACACAGATCTTTAAAGAGGAGAGAGGGCTGTACCAGGACAAGGTGTTCTGCTTCATCCATCTGAGTGTTCAGGAGTTTCTGGCTGCGCTTCATGTCCATCTGACATTCATCAACTCTGGAATCAATCTGCTGGCAGAAAAACAAACAACATCCCAGTTTCCTAAAGTCTTTAAAAACAAACCTAAACTAAAACATCTCTACCAGAGTGCTGTGGATGAGGCCTTACAGAGTCCAAACGGACACTTGGACTTGTTCCTCCACTTCCTCCTGGGTGTGTCACTGCAGACCAATCAGACTCTCCTACGAGGTCTGCTGAAACAGACAGGAAGTAGCTCACAGACCAATCAGAAAACAGTCGAGTACATCAAGAAGAAGATCAGTGAGAATCTGTCTGCAGAGAGAAGCATCAATCTGTTCCACTGTCTGAATGAACTGAATGATCGTTCTCTAGTGGAGGAGATCCAACAGTCCCTGAGATCAGGAAGTCTCTCCACAGATAAACTGTCTCCTGCTCAGTGGTCAGCTCTGGTCTTCATCTTACTGTCATCAGATAAAGATCTGGATGTTTTTGACCTGAAGAAATACTCTGCTTCAGAGGAGGCTCTTCTGAGGCTGCTGCCAGTGGTCAAAGCTTCAAATAAAGCTCTGTAAGTGGATGGATGACTAGAAAAGTACTTATACACTATTTGATTATAAACAAGACTAGTCCTAGTATATGGATGGACTGTGTATGGTCAATGTGTGAAACTGTGGCCAATTTTTTTACAGTCATAGTCAGTGGTAGTGTCTATAATGTGAATTCCTGGATATTAAATGTCCATCTGCAATTTTCTGTAGTGGTCCCAGTAATATTTGTTGTTAAAGTGTACTGAAGTAGCATATCACATGACATGGTTAAGCTACATTTGAGTAAAAAAAAGGTATAAATGCAGTTGTAAGAACATTACTTTCCACTCATATTGGGATGTTTCATTTGAAAGATAACTTATTTTAACATCAATTGTAACTATTCTCATTATTTTTATTTTCTCTTTCATCTGTTTCAATCTTTGGATGTCTGTAAACATATGGTCTTATTCATATGTTAATGTAGGATTAGCATGCTGAGCTGTGACGTCTTTCAGAGCACAAAAACACTGTAAACACACCTGTCACCTACCCAGCACAGTGCTGTCAAACTATAAACATCACTGCAACAACTTATTTTTATACAGTCTATAGGCTACACACACACACAGCACGACACAGCCATGCTAACAGTGCTAGGCATGCTAATTAGCTGCTAGCTGCAGTGCAAGCTGGTAAAATGGATCTACTGCATTTGTTTGTATCCACGGGTTTGTGCCCCTGTCAGTGTCAGAGCCTCCATGTGAGGTGCTTGGTAAATGTGTGTCTATAAAACTGATTTTGGGGCTGCGCTGAGAGTGACATGTGACTGCTACTTCATCACTCAGTCAGTGAGTCAGTGATAGACATTCCGGGTTATAGGGCTGGTCCATGGCAGGCCCAGCCAAAAATATCAACAAACCTTTAATATTTTATGTAAGGGAAATAACATTTCTTTATTATGTTAATCACTAATTCTTCTTCAGGCTGAGTGGCTGTAACCTCTCAGAGAGAAGCTGTGCAGCTCTGTCCTCAGTTCTCAGCTCCCAGTCCTCTAGTCTGAGAGAGCTGTACCTGAGTAACAACAACTTGCAAAATTCAGGAGTCAAGCTGTTGTCTGCTGGACTGGAGAGTCCACACTGTACACTGGAAACTCTCAGGTCAGGATACAGCATCTATAATTTTGTTATCTTGAACAATGAGAATAAAGCTGACTCTGAGAGAGATTTTAACAGTTGATCATTTGCATGCTGCTTTATATTCAGATCAATGTCAATTATTCTGCACAACATCTGTAGGACTCTGGTACTTATGATTAAAAAACATTGTGTTATCAATCTTTTTATATGTCAAGTCTGTCAGGATGTCTGGTCACAGAGGAAGGCTGTGCTTCTCTGGTCTCAGCTCTGAACTCCAACCCCTCCCATCTGAGAGAGCTTGATCTGAGTTACAATGATCCAGGAAAGTCAGGACAGAAGCTTCTGTCTGCTGGACTGAAGGATCCACACTGGAGACTGGACACTCTCAGGTATGGACAGATATGTGGACACTCTCAGGTAAAGAACTTTTATGCTGAACATAAAAGTTCATTCTTGATCATGGATGTAATAGTGTGAAGGTCATGTAATATGAGTGAAACCCCTGGAAAAAGCTAGTAAGTCGACATAAAGTTATTCTTTTGTTAAACTTTCATGTTCTCATGGTGTTGTAGGAGCCTTAATACTTTATTAATGAATTACCTCGTCATTAGGGCACCAACTCCTTTTTGGTTAGGATTTATTAGTGCCAGAAGGAAGCACTAACCCTTGTTCAGTTTAATCAGTGAATCAGTCTTACAGTCGTAAGTTCTTGTCCCAAACAGTGACCTCTGTTTACTGCAGCTCAAAGAAACAACCAAACACTTTTCAGATAATATACAGAACATAATAAATAAAAAGAAAGTAAAATAAATAAGGCCTAAGAATGATAAAAATTAATAAAGAAAATTATTCAGCAAGAGTGGCTCGAAGTGCGTGACTCGAGGCTTAACGTGTTGTACTGGGGAATGCTGAGGGGAAGAGCTAATTCAACTTCTCTAAATAAATTCTTTCATTTTAACCTTATTCGACATCAACCCTTGATCACAAAGCCATGTTATGCCTTACTGTTGAGGTGTGTCGTCGTGTTAGTGGCGTCATCTTGGCAGGTCCAGCGTTGTTGGTGCAGCATCACCAGCGGTGTTGCAGTGGAAGAGCCCAGATCAGCTGTGGGCTGTGGCGCATCTCAGTGGATGCAGAGGTGTTGAATGCCGGTAAAGAATCAGGCTGTTTCAGGCTGCTCTGAAAGAGTCTTTAGGCCGGTTACACTTCTGGTTTTCAATATTGCTCTCAGAGAACAGGTTCAGTTTCAAGCGTTCTTCTTCTTCTTCTTCCTCTTCTTCCTCTTCTTCTTCTTCCTCTTCTTTGGGAGTTTACATTCAGGCTCTATTTGGCTTGTAGTAACTTGAGTTAAGTGTCAAATAAAGTTTAGTCTGACTATGCTCAAGTCTTCTTCTACTTCAAAATAAAATACTGTATGTGTTTACTTCAAATTAAATTACTATACGTGGAAATACGAGACTTAATGTTACTAATAAAACAAAACAAATTAACTTGTTGCGATAAAAGATAAAATTCGGATACATTTGATTGAAAAACAAATAAAAGAGACGTCTTAAGAATTTTCTTGAGTTCTTGGAGGCCAGCTCAAAGAGGAATCTCTTTGAGGCTGTTTTTATAAGTTAGAATAAGATGGGAGGAGTTTTAGGGATGTTCTAAAGGGGTTCGCGCCGAACTATTGATGAATATTCAATTTCTTTGTTCTAGGGGCTTTAGGTGTGGCTGGTGGTCTGCAGCCTGCGTCTCCCGAAGTAAAGGACTTTGGGAAAATCTAATTCTGAGTTTTTACACGCAAAAACTCACACTTCAAGTCACTGTTGCCTATTATTTCACATTAAGCTGTAAACACGTTACTGTCATAATGTCCAAGCATTCATGATATTTCTGATTAATAACGGTCCTGTCAGCTTGTATCATATTTGTAAAACCATTAAAGAAACAGCTGAGCAGTTTACGCAATTCATGATAAGTCAGTTCCTCTAATAACAAACATTAACCTTCATATTAAATTACTTTCAGAAACATATTTAAATATAAGTTGACATAACTCTTACTTCATGATATAAAAGCATTCAATGTGACTATTGTTTAACAAAAAAAGAAAACTTTAAACTCAAATCCTTCAAATATTATCTTTACATTCCTATTATTTTAGAAACTTCAGTCTTTGAGCCAAACTACTCGTCTAATTTAACTACTAAAATATGATTGTCTATGAGGTTAATAGATCACAAGTTAAACACTTAAAGTACAAATACATGGTTATTAAACATTCATTAACTCTTCACATAAGGAAATTTAACTCTTGTCAATAGAGGGCAGTATTGTTACCTGTAGTCTTACCTGAAGTCTTATATCTCTTTAGTAGATAGTCATACATATATGAAAGTTATACCATTCTTCTTGTATTTATACAACAAATAACATGATATAAGTTGCATAATGATTAGACATTTAATTTACATGAATTTCAGGTTTGCCTCAGATTTGGAAAGGGGGTTTCACAAAGTCCTCAGGAATGTGGATTAGTTTACGGCTTTGTTGATAAGAGTCTGTCTTCCATCTATAAGGTGGGAGTTGTTTTCCTCCGGTCCAAGTGGCCTTTAGGGTCATTTCATGCTTTTAGTTAATGTAGTAATTCAACATATCGAAATGGTTTCAAGGAGGTCTTCCTGAGCCTGTTGAGCATCACTGATCGAACCCCCACTTGGAGGGTTACAAAGGTCAGTTCTGCAGGCCGAGGGTCCGCTCTTACAAACTTAGGAATCCAGAGAGTCTGTCTCTTATCAGTGGTGTTTTCTCCCAGAAGCCAAAGGAAGCCAGGCTTCCCCTGCTTTTTTAGACTGCAGTTGTCATTTCAATAAAAACACTTCGTTTAACAGTCTCGGTTATTCTGTGTTGTTGTTGTCATCTCTTCCCCATTTCTCATTGAGTATTTTACAATGAGTGAAACAGCGCCCCTCTAAATGTTATGCGGTGAATGTGTGGTGAAACATTATATTGCACTTCTACTGTAGACTAATGTCATGTCCGTGGGGAGGCCAGACTGAAATTGGCATCCCTTGATGAAAAAGAAATTGAAGGATTAACCAATCAGATGAGGCTACCCTCATGCCACTGCCAATCTGTGACTAGTCAGGACTATACCAAGGGAAGCCAGCCAACCTTTGGCCTCTCACCAATCAAATCATAGGATGTTATCAACGTCATTGAAGGGGGGATAACCGTTAGCCATTTGATATCACCGTTAGCAACATTAGCAAGTGTAGTTATGGAGGGTGGAGATTTGGAGTTTTTAGTAAAAAACAATTTTACTAAACTACCACTACAGCAGCAACTCAAAAATTATATCTGACGGCAGGCCAACACCCAAACTAGAGCTGCGTATGGAGAGGAAAAAAGGAGGGATTTGGACATTCAATGAGGAAAATTATGTTCGCAAGGAGTGGCTAGCTGGTAGCGCTAAACTTCAGCGGTTATTTTGCTGGCCGTGTCTTTTCGACAAGGATTCGTGCTCACTGAATAATCCATGGGCCACTACAGGATTCATGGACCTTGCCAACCTGTCACGGGCAATTGAGAGGCACGGTAAATCAAAGAGTCACATAGATTGTGCCGTGAAATTGAAGCTTTTTGGGCGTCAGGATTGACGAGGTTCTGGACTCGGTGAGAACCATCAGCACAAAGAAGCACAATGAACAGGTGAAGAAGAACCGGGATATTCTGATGAGACTCATTGTTGCAGCCTTGTACCTTGCGCGCCAAGAACAAGCATTCAGGACAATGAGGCCGCTGGCAGCTCAAACGGGGGCAATTTTGTGGAGCTGGTACATACATTTGCAGAGTTTGACACTACACTTTCAGAGCACTTGGGATCGCCTTCCTCTTCAAATAGGGTGAGTGAAATGCACACCCCCTTCTCCCTCTATGGCTTTACTGTTGACTGAACTGCCCATGTAGCTATGTGTGCAGTTTTTGATGTGGTCATATTGTTTAATGTGCCATGCTTGCCTGGGTTTAGCTGAATGTGTTAGTCAGTCCGTGGAAATAGACTGAAGTTTTATTGTGGTTGTTTACGCATATAAAATCAGCACCACGGACAGCACTCATAGGGCCAGGTTACCTGAATAGATGCTATTTGTTTTGATTGTTTATGGCCTCTGCAGGTCTGTTACTGGGTTGTTATGTGTTTTAGGTCATGTTGTATAATGAACATTTGGTCTAGTTTTAAAGGATAAGGAAGTATGGAAAGTATTTGTGTATTTCAAGCACATACAACGGGGCTTATAAGTCATGTGTTTGATACATGTAGACCACTGATACTTTATGATGTAGCCTAAAAATAAAACTTTAAACGTCTTCTGATTTAATTTGTGAATGAATGCTTCTTTTATCCATTATCGGATCTGTACTGTGCATTAAGCGGCCGGTTATGCATTTGGGTGGGGGGGGGGGCACAAATTAATACGAACATGCATAAATTGATAAGATGTTTAGGACTGTGTGTTTGAGAGAGAGAGAGAGAGAGAGAGAGAGAGAGTGTGCGCGCGCGCGCGCGTGTGTGTGTGTGCACGCGCGCGGGCGCGTGTCGGTGATACAATTTGGTACAGTTTTGTGTAAAATGACAGCGGCGTGCTAATAGCTCATCTGGTTACATTACACTGGCTGTTAAAGCAGCAACGTAGTCTTTCCTGTCTCTCTTGTCTCACTTGACTTCCTCAAAAGTTTTCCCCACGCCACTGTCTCTTATTTTCCTTAAGAATCAAAGATTGGTTACCAGAATTAAAGAACAAGCGGTTGTCCTCCTACAGTGTCCCTGAACTCATCAGAGGAGAGTCCATCTATTATTTTATTAAACATGTATTTATTGTTCATTCTAAAGAAGTTCACTTGTATCATTTAGAACTTTCTAACTTGTTGTTGTTGCTTCTTATTGTGTCTTTCAACTATTAATATTATTATAATTATTATATATTCAAACCAAATAAATGAACAGCCTTAAAGGTTCATTTATTCTCTAACTCTGAAATCTTGATATTGAATTATTGAAGTCAAGTCAGTTTTATTTATTCAGCCCCAAATCACAGATTTCCTGTTTGACTCCCTCAGAGCCTCAAGTTGGATTAAATGACACATTACAAGTTGAATTTTGTAGTTTGACTGATCTGTTAAGAGGTTACTGTAGTTATGTAGTGATGTTTAAAAGAACTTTATTACTTGTCATTGATGTTTTATTTAGATATTATTATTATTATTATTATTATTATTATTATTATTATATTTTGTATAATTGCATTAAAATGTTTTGCTGTCTTATAGCTGCATTTATTCTCTGATAACTTAATTTTCACCTTGAAGTAAAGTCTCCTTTAATATTGAAGTCATGACAGGCTCTATCCTCAGCACAACATGCAGAGGTCAATATTTAATATTCTGATTCATCATGTCTGAGGACATATTTGTACATCACATCTTCTTCTTCACGTCTTTTCCTCTCAGACTTCAGTGAAAGAATCCAGCAGACAGTTGAGACAGATGAGTTGCAGCCTGTTTCTGTGTCACTCTGACAAACTGAGGAACACTGCTTCATGTTGAACAGCAGTTAGGACTCATGTTGGATAGAAAATCATTCTGACTGTGTTTCTTCCTCCAGGTTGGACCATGGTAGAGAGCTCAGGTTAAAACCTGGTCTGAAGAAGTGTAAGTGTGGATTTAATTTGATTCATGACAACTAAACAGCACACAGTCAGTTTCTCTTTAAATACAAAGTTGGTCTTTGTGGTTTTTATTCATTAAAACATTACTGACAAAATGTGTCATTAAACTTTATAGAAATGAACAACAGATCAGAACTTAAACAGAGAATAAATCCATCAGGTGTGTCAGATGATAAACTGCTGCTGTGTTGTTTCTTCTTCTCTTCATCAGATTTCTGTGAACTCACACTGGACACAAACACAGTAAACAGAAAACTCAAACTGTCTGACAACAACAGGAAGGTGACATGTGTGGGAGAGAATCAGTCATATCCTGATCATCCAGACAGATTTGACTGCCACTGGCAGCTGCTGTGTGGAAATGGTCTGACTGGTCGCTGTTACTGGGAGGTCGAGTGGAGAGGTGATGTTGATATATCAGTGAGTTACAGAGGAATCAGAAGGAAAGGATGCAGTGATGACTGTTTGTTTGGATGGAATGATCAGTCCTGGAGTCTGATCTGCTCTGATGATGGTTACTGTGTCCGTCACAATAAGAGAGTAACATCCATCCCCTCCTCCTCCTCCTCCTCCTCCTCCTCCTCCTCCTCCTCTGTCTCTAACAGAGTAGCAGTGTATGTGGACTGTCCTGCTGGCACTCTGTCCTTCTACAGAGTCTCCTCTGACACACTGATCCACCTCCACACCTTCAACACCACATTCACTCAGCCTCTGTATGCTGGGTTTGGGTTTGGGTCTGATTCCTCAGTGTCTCTGTGTCGTCTGTCTGAGGAAGAGTCTCCTCGTGTGTAGACAAACAGTCACACTGCTGACTGAAGACAGCTGCTGAAATCACTGTTCACTCTGTTCACCAGTGAACAACAGAAACTGGAAGTGACAGCAGCTTCCTGTGTTTAAATGTTGATGGTGGACGAGGTTTCACTCTGGTTTCATTTGGATCACTGACTGTGCTTTAATGTCAGAATATTGTTTCTATTAGAAGTAGTGAAATGATCTCCTCTGGGCTGAATTGATGTGTAAAAACTGTGTTGACTCTGATTGACTTCAGTAAAGTTTTCTTGGAGCAGCATCTAGTAGCTGTTAGTGGCTGTTAGTTATTCCATTTTATCAGGATCTTAAAGTGAAGTTTTTCCTGAAAATGTCCAGCAGACATCCCAGTCTGTTTGACATCAGCTCAGTTTGTGTTAAATCATGAACATCAACGTATGTTTCTATCTGATGTAATGTGTCTGACATGTATGTATATAATAACATGTATGGGTTGCTTTCCTTTAGTTTTTCTTGCCTCTGCAGGTGATGTAAATATTGTCTTGTAAGCTGATGTTTGCTGGGCAGCTTTGGCTGTTTTACACTTGAATAAAAATATTCATTCACTACTTATTCAGAGAACATCACTTGTTTTTTACATCGATGTGTAATGTTATACTACTTCTACTTCTACTACACTACTTGTGTTTTCCTCTCATTAGAACATTTATGACAGAATGAATTCTGGGAATTCACGATCTCACAACAAAACAGCAACACTCCTCTTCCTCCTCTCTCCTCCTCTTCCTCCTCTTTTACCAAACAGTTTCCCTCTGAGCAGTAAACAGCTGTTGAAGCAGTTTTCCTCTCAGTTCTGGATTATGGAGATGTTATATATCAACATGCTGCTGCCTCCAACACACATCACAATCATAACTGGTGACGAATCTGCAAAAATATAATAAATTCTCAGTGTCACTTAACACCCAAACTCAGTTAATACAATACAAAGTCCTGCACATCACCACTGAAAAACTTTATTTTAGAGTTCTCTTAACTTTTTATACATTTCCTTGAACTTTCCTGAGTAATTTGCAGGTATGTAACTGTACATTTTAGGACATTTTACAGAAAGTGGTGAAATTTTAGTACAAATGATAAGAAAAAGTATTAAGTTGGTAAGTAGCCACTCATTATATTTGGGCAATGATGGAAGAATTATTAAGATAATTTACTTAATTCACATTTAAGAAGCTGGAATCAGAGAATTTGGACATTTTCTTCTTAAAAAATGACTCAAAATGATGAATCGATTATCAAAATAGATTAATTTTATCCTTGGCAACTAATCAATTAATCGACTAGTCATTGCAGCTCTACTATACAGTATACTCTAAACATAAATAGTAACTAGAAAGTCTTTTGAGGCACAAATTATCACAAACAAAATGAGGAGATAAAGTTGGAATAATTAATTAAACATTCAAAGTGTATCTGAGAGAACAGAACTTATGTACTTTTACTTCAGTAAGATTTTCACTGCAGTACTTTTACCTGTAACAAAGTATATTTATACTTGAACTAAAGGATGTGAACTCTTCTGTCACTGCAGGTAGACACAGAAACAGAGAGGATGATGGGAGATTGAGTCAGTCCTGGTGTTCACATCATGTAATCAAACAGACTGTAATGTGGAAAAGTCTCCACTAGGTGGAGCCACAGACCAGGTGACATCCAGGTGTGTGTGTGTGTGTGTGTGTGTGTGTGTGTGTGTGTGTGTGTGTGTGCGCATGTGTGTGTGTGCAGATGTTGCAGGCGGATGGTTGCAGTGCTGCAGGGGCCTCAAGGCCCCCGGGGGCGACGCTCAGCCCCAGCTGGTGGAGCAGGCAGCTCTTTGATTGGCTGGTTGTAAGCAGGACTCTGTGTTCCATCAGGTAGCCTCCACCTCGCCTGGGGAGGAGGGGGGCGGTGCTTGGGGGATGAAAAGCGGCCACACAGAAGTCCTTCCTGTTGGGCTTCACTGCACCGGCCAGGAAACGTCATATTCAGCAGCTGGCGTGGAGCAGCAGCATCCTCTTCATCATCCTCATCACACAGCAGCTGAACAAAACCACACAAACACTCAGAGAAGGAGGCAGAACAACACGTTTGTCTGTATATCACCTGTAAACAACAAGACAATTTAAAGTGCTTTACATGACACATAAAGAGCATTGAGACAAAATCTAAAAGAAACACAAAACATTATAAAAACACATTTAAATAGAATTTGAAACAGTTAAATAGAAAATAAAAACTGCAGTTCACACTGCAGCCGGACTGTCAGCGATTTAAACTGCTGACAGTTTTTGAATCACAGCTGAACGTTATTTGACATCAGTGAAGATTTGAGTTCATAGCAGCTTTGAGATGCAGAAGCCTGCAGGCAGACAGATACAGATCAATGGGTGCAGATCATTAAGAGATCAGCTGTCATTCTATAATTTTGAGTACATTTCACTCCAATGAAAAGGTACAGAAACAATGTGCTTTCTCAATAAAAGAATCAAAGCTGAAGCCTCAACAGCCTTTTTGATATTTAAAGGGAAAGGATGTTTGCATGTTTTGTCAGTTGTGCAAGCCTTATTTATTGAGCAATTTAAACTCAACATCTGAAAGCCTGATCATGTTGATGTTTTTCTCTGAGTCATGATAGTTCAGGCTTAACTCTGCTGTCTATCAAACAGCATCTCATTAGTTTGATCTCACCCGTGGGCAACTTCATAATACAATTCAGATTCCAGCAATTTTTCAGTAATCCAACACGATTGCTTTTAATGAACTAGTTAGAGACGGACTCTGAAGTTATGAGGATGTGATGTCATCCGAAGATCAAATGCACACAGAGGAACAGAGTGAAGGGCCCTGCCCAGGATCTGAGGCTCTGTGGTAAACAAAAAAGAATGCATCCTTATTATACTTGTATTATTAGAAGCAGTATTTGTGGTAAGGACTCTGACAGAAAAAGGCCGGTCCGTCATAGTTAGGAACCAGGACTGAGGAACACAGTGAAGGCTGGTAGATGGTCAGTTGGCACCATCTGGTGAAGAGATAGCAGAACTACATCAACTGATTTGTGATTTCTCTGACACTGACTGGTTAAACTGGCTTTATCATCATACTGATGTTGTTTTAGACTTGGACTCTGAAGGTACGAGGAAGTGACAGCGTCCTCAGATTGAGCGCAAACCAGGACTGACGAGGCAGAATGAGCAGCTTCTTCTCTCCTGATGTTTCCTCTACACATGAAGGTGGAAAGTGTCTGTGAATTGACCTGAAGTGAGTTCAGCAGGTGAGAATCCTACCAGAGAAATCTGTAAATGTCTGATCAACACCATCACTTTGATCACATTGTGTTGTATCACTGTTTGACTACAGCTGAAATGTTTCTTCATAGTGGCTTGCTGTTCCAAAAATATCTGTTTGATACTCGTAGATATAAATATTCCTAAGTTTTCTATCTAAATTAAAGTACGATTATTTTAGAATAATTTACATGTATCACTGTTAGTGATTAGCAGGTAAAATCAACAGCAGTTTGACTTAAATCTCCATCATCAGTGAAAAATGCAGGAAGAGTCAGAACTGATTGGACAACTTTGATCAACTTGACTGAAGTTCATTTTATTCTCAAACACTTTCCTAAGAAAATGACTGACATGATGTATGGATTACACTGAACAGTCATAAACATGACTGTAAAAGGTGCCACCATTACCATTATTGTATTATTGTTATTAGTTGGAGCATTAGTTGTATGTACATGTACGTACATGTATTACTAGTTTTGATAGTAGTGGCAGCAGTAAACAGTCAAATTTAATCATTTTAATCTTTGTATGATTCTTGTGTTGAAGTTTAAGTTTAACACATTTGGGCTCGTATTATTCAAACAAACTACTGCTCCTCCATTACATCTGTCTGTGCAGAGCGCTGTAGCTTATTCGATGGTCAGTTATCACCATCTAGTGGACATATAGCAGAACTACATCATCTGATGTTTGATTTCTCTGGCGCTCACATGACTGGTTTTCTCATCACATTGATGTTGTTTTAGACTTGGACTCTGAAGTTATGAGGATGTGACAAAAGTTAAAAGTGTAGGAAGTGTCAGATCAGCTTGACTGAGGTTAATTTTATTCTCAGATACTTTTCTAAGAAAATGAATTACATGATGTATGGATTAAACTGAACAGTCATATACATGACAGTAAAAGGTGCTACTTCAGCACGATGAAAAGCTTTTCATCGTGCTCATGTGTTTATTATTACTATTATTATTATTATCATTCTCCTACTGGTAGTAGTAATAGTGTTTGTTGTGTGTACAGACTATATTATAATCTTTTGGTTATATTTGCTGTCTTGTTAGCCCAAATGAGCTGAGCACCAGAAAAGGTGCAGGACACTTGAATCAATCAATCAGTGGTAGGAGTGGTAGCATTAGTTGTATGTACATGTATTACTAGTACTGGTAGTAGTAGTAGAAATAAACAGTCAAATTGCATAATTCAAATCCATGTACTATTCATGTATTTAAGTATATTTTTTAGATATCAGGGCCCATATTAATTAAGTGTCTCAGAGAAGACCTTGGTGGCCTGATGGTTGTGGCTCAAACCACATAACTGTAACGTCCTCAGTTGGGTTCCTGGCTGGGGGACCTTTATTGCATGTCATACCCGTCTTTTTCACCATGTTTCCTGACTCTCAAATAAAGGGCTAATAAATAACCTTTAAAAAAATGAAATCTTTCCTAACATATCTTATGTGGTGAACAAAAAAGTATGCATCCTTATTATACTTGTATTATTAGAAGCAGTATTTTTAGTAAGGACTCTGACAGAAAAAGGCCGGTCCCTCTTGTTTAGGAACCAGAACTAAGGAACAGAGTGAAGGGCCCACCTGGGAGCTCAGGCTCTTTAAATTATTAGATGGCCAGTTAGCAATATCTAGTGGACAGATGGTAGAACTACATCAACTGATGTGTGATTTCTCTGACACTGACTGGTTAGACTGGTTTTCACGTCACACTGATGTTTTTTTAGATTTGGACTCTGAAGTTATGAGGGTGTGACGGCGTCCTCAGATCAAATGCAGACAGACACCAGGACTGACGAGGCAGAATGAGCAGCTTCTTCTCTCCTGATGTTTCCTCGACACATGAAGGTGGAAAGTGTCTGTAAGTTGACCTGAAGTGAGTTCAGCAGAATCCAACCAGAGAAATCTGTAAATGTCTGTCACCATCACTTTGATCACATTGAATTGTATCACTGTTTGACTACAGCTGAAATGTTTCTTCATAGTGGCTGGCTGTTCCAAAAATATTTGTTTGATGCTCGTAGATATAAATATTCCTAAGTTTTCTATCTAAATTAAAGTACGATTATTTTAGAATAATTTACATGTATCACTGTTAGTGATTAACACATAAAATCAACAGCAGTTTGACTTAAATCTCCATCATCAGTGAAAAATGCAGGAAGAGTCAGAACTGGTCGGACAACTTTGATCAACTTGACTGAAGTTCATTTTATTCTCAAACACTTTCTTAAGAAAATGACTGACATGATGTATGGATTACACTGAACAGTCATAAACATGACTGTAAAAGGTGCCACCATTACCATTATTATTATTATTGTTATTAGTTGGAGCGTTAGTTGTATTTACATGTATGTACATGTATTACTAATATTGATAGTAGTGACAGCAGTAAACAGTCAAATTTAATCATTTTAATCTTTGTATGATTCTTGTGTTGAAGTTTAAGTTTAACACATTTGGGCTCGTATTATTCAAACAAACTACTGCTCCTCCATTACATCTGTCTGTGCAGAGCGCTGTAGCTTATTCGATGGTCAGTTATCACCATCTAGTGGACATATAGCAGAACTACATCATCTGATGTTTGATTTCTCTGGCACTCACACAACTGGTTTTCTCGTCACATTGATGTTGTTTTAGACTTGGACTCTGAAGTTATGAGGATGTGACAAAAGTTAAAAGTGTAGGAAGTGTCAGAGCAGCTTGACCGAGGTTAATTTTATTGTCAGATACTTTTCTAAGAAAATGAATTACATGATGTATGGATTAAACTGAACAGTCATATACATGACAGTAAAAGGTGCTACTTCAGCACGATGAAAAGCTTTTCATCGTGCTCATGTGTTTATTATTACTATTATTATTATTATCATTCTCCTACTGGTAGTAGTAATAGTGTTTGTTGTGTGTACAGACTATATTATAATCTTTTGGTTATATTTGCTGTCTTGTAAGCCCATATGAGCTGAGCACCAGAAAAGGTGCAGGACACTTGAATCAATCAATCAGTGGTAGGAGTGGTAGCATTAGTTGTATGTACATGTATTACTAGTACTGGTAGTAGTAGTAGAAATAAACAGTCAAATTGCATAATTCAAATCCATGTACTATTCATGTATTTAAGTATATTTTTTAGATATCAGGGCCCATATTAATTAAGTGTCTCAGAGAAGACCTTGGTGGCCTGATGGTTGTGGCTCAAACCACATAACTGTAACGTCCTCCGTTGGGTTCCTGGCTGGGGGACCTTTATTGCATGTCATACCCGTCTTTCTCACCATGTTTCCTGACTCTCAAATAAAGGGCTAAAAAATAACCTTTAAAAAAATGAAATCTTTCCTAACAGATCTTATGTGGTAAACAAAAAAGTATGCATCCTTATTATACTTGTATTATTAGAAGCAGTATTTTTAATAAGGACCCTGACAGAAAAAGGCTGGTCCCTCTTGTTTAGGAACCAGAACTAAGGAACAGAGTGAAGGGCCCACCTGGGAGCTCAGGCTCTTTAAATTATTAGATGGCCAGTTAGCAATATCTAGTGGACAGATGGTAGAACTACATCAACTGATGTGTGATTTCTCTGACACTGACTGGTTAGACTGGTTTTCATGTCACACTGATGTTTTTTTAGATTTGGACTCTGAAGTTATGAGGGTGTGACGGCGTCCTCAGATCAAATGCAGACAGACACCAGGACTGACGAGGCAGAATGAGCAGCTTCTTCTCTCCTGATGTTTCCTCTACACATGAAGGTGGAAAGTGTCTGTAAGTTGACCTGAAGTGAGTTCAGCAGGTGAGAATCCAACCAGAGAAATCTGTAAATGTCTGTCACCATCACTTTGATCACATTGAATTGTATCACTGTTTGACTACAGCTGAAATGTTTCTTAATGTTAATTGGGTGTTTCAGATGTAATGTTTGCAGGTATAAATATTAAGATATAAGTTAAACTACAATTACTTTAGAAAGATTTACATGTATCACTGTTAGTGATTAGCAGGTAAAACCAACAGCAGTTTGATTTTAATCTTCCATCGTCAGTGAAAAATGCAGGACGTGTCAGAACTGGTTGGACAGATTTGATCAACTCGACTGAGGTTCTTTTTTTTTAACTGTTAATCCTCCAAATGTTCAAACAGCCATCTTACAACACTGAGACTGACTCTGTTTATCTGAAGCTCATTTTAAACAGTCCATGTCTCAGCTGTCCCAAAGGCTGCAGAATCCTTTCTAAATGGACCAGAACCAGCCCAGACTGGAAGAACTTAGAGGCTGTTTAGGGCCCCTCAGCCATCAGGGGCCCAAACTAACAGAACAACTATCTTTGGGTTTCTCTGTTCAACTTTTGTCATAATTTAGATATTTAAACACAAATGTAAAGATTTAAAGCCTTCATTTTCTCTTGGTGCTAACTAACACACTTAAATCCCAACATTGCCTTTTATTGGATCGGCATATAAATAAGCGCAGATTAGGGCAAATTTGGACATTATAACATTTTTTGAAGATTTGAACAAATAACAATTTTGAAGGGCACATTATTATGTTTTTGGGATTGTAACTAAGAAATGATTTAACAAAATTTAGGATTATGAATTTTGGGATTGGAAAAATGTATTTTGGGCATACAAATTTGAACTCTGGGAGGTGGAATGATGACATTTTTGGGTGTACTATGACAAGCTTTGAAGTAATAAATGTGGTCATCATGTCAATTTGTACTTTGGGGTTGTATAACAAATTCTCAGATTAATCTCTTTTTAGTGCCCCACCAATGTTCAGATCGCCCCTGAATATTTGTGACATGTTATTGAGATGAATAAGAACTAATGTGTGGCTCTGTGATGTGCAGCTTGTTGTAATGAATGAGCTTGTTGTTGTGTTTGTGTGAAGGTGTTTCTCTGCTATGGATCAGTGTGAGGACAGAGAGGAGGGAGTCCCTCCCTCTAAAAGCTCTTTGTGTGGGGAACATGACAGCCAGACCAAAGCTCAGAGGTGAGATGAGGATCTCTAACTGTCCATCACTGTTCTCCACTCACATCACTCCACCATCATTATTCACACTCAAAGCTCTGTGTGTGTTGTGTTGAAGCCCAGAGCAGCAGCACAGACCAGACTCTGCTGGACTCAGTCAGGTGTCTGTCAAGAATCTCAAATTGATGTTTGAACCTACTGAGTTCAACGATGGACATAAATCTGCTGATCAGAGGTAAGAAATGTTTGTGTCTGTTACTCTCCATCTCTCCTAAGAAGACATATCATGTCATGTCATGACACATCCTACAGGATCTCACAATGGCCTCAGAGATCCTGTAGGACTTCCGCATCAAGAATGACAACTGGTGATGGCTAACCGACTGGACATCGTGTTGATGGACAAACAACAGAAGATATAATATAATATACATATCAGTGGAGGCTGGTCCATAGAGGCAGAGGTGGTTGATCCTCCTCTATTTTTGAGAGGCAAGAGGGAGATCAAAATATAAAAAAGAATATTTGGTTGAAATTAACCATCACCAAATCTCAGTATTATTTATAAAATATTTTTTCTCTCTTCTTTGGAAAAAATTATTGAAATTCTGATCTAAATGCTTCAACAGTGACACTTGCCGGGCAGGAGGAGAAAGAGCAGCATGTGTGAAGTGGTGGTAGGGAGCAGAGGAGGACGGGCTCCTGCTGTCCTCCTCAGGGCGAATCTCTTGTATCAATTTAATGTACTTCATTTTTGAAGTACATTTATATATTTCTGTGTACCAAGAAAATACATAGGAAACACATGTAAATCATGAGATATCTTGTCTGTTTTTGATGAGAACATAAATCTGTTGTCACAATAGAACAATACTATAAATTTGAATTTCACTTTGTTGGTAAAATCACACATCCTGAACCACTCCATGGCTAAAATGAGCTCTTCTTTGTTTAGAAACAATATGTATATGCTAAATGTCTTTAAAGAAGCAGCCTTTACACCACTCAAGCAAATTGTTTTATTGGCATATAAAATTGCCCCCCACCCCTCCGATTTCATCAGGTGGGGGACAATGATATAGTTTGATGCGGTATGTTGTAAGATTCCATGTTGGTTTTCCTCCCCAATCTTTTGAGTCACCAGCAGCCACTGGTATATATATATATATATACATATACAAATTCGAACTCTGGGAGATGGAATGATGACATTTTTGGGTGTACTATGACAAGCTTTGAAGTAATAAATGTGGTCATCATGTCATTTTGTACTTTGGGGTTGTATAACTAATTCTCAGATTAATCTCTTTTTAGTGCCCCACCAATGTTCAGATCGCCCCTGAATATTTGTGACATGTTATTGAGATGAATAAGAACTAATGTGTGGCTCTGTGATGTGCAGCTTGTTGTAATGAATGAGCTTGTTGTTGTGTTTGTGTGAAGGTGTTTCTCTGCTATGGATCAGTGTGAGGACAGAGAGGAGGGAGTCCCTCCCTCTAAAAGCTCTCTGTGTGGGGAACATGACAGCCAGACCAAAGCTCAGAGGTGAGATGAGGATCTCTAACTGTCCATCACTGTTCTCCACTCACATCACTCCACCATCATTATTCACACTCAAAGCTCTGTGTGTGTTGTGTTGAAGCCCAGAGCAGCAGCACAGACCAGACTCTGCTGGACTCAGTCAGGTGTCTGTCAAGAATCTCAAATTGATGTTTGAACCTACTGAGTTCAACGATGGACATAAATCTGCTGATCAGAGGTAAGAAATGTTTGTGTCTGTTACTCTCCATCTCTCCCAAGAAGACATATCATGTCATGTCATGACATGTCCTACAGGATCTCACAATGGCCTCAGAGATCCTGTAGGACTTCCACATCACGAATGACAACTGGTGATGGCTAACCGACTGGACATTGTGTTGATGGACAAACAACAGAAGAAATAATATAATATACATATCAGTGGAGGCTGGTCCATAGAGGCAGAGGTGGTTGATCCTCCTCTATTTTTGAGAGGCAAGAGGGAGATCAAAATATAAAAAAGATTGGTTGAAATTAACCATCACCAAATCTCAGTATTATTTATAAAATATTTTTTCTCTCTTCTTTGGAAAAAATTATTGAAATTCAGATCTAAATGCTTCAACAGTGACACCTGCAGGGCAGGAGGAGAAAGAGCAGCATGTGTGAAGTGGTGGTAGGGAGCAGAGGAGGACGGGCTCCTGCTGTCCTCCTCAGGGCGGATCTCTTATATCAATTTAATGTACTTCATTTTTGAAGTACATTTATATATTTCTGTGTACCAAGAAAATACATAGGAAACACATGTAAATCATGAGATATCTTGTCTGTTTTTGATGAGAACATAAATCTGTTGTCACAATAGAACAATACTATAAATTTGAATTTCACTTTGTTGGTAAAATCACACATCCTGAACCACTCCATGGCTAAAATGAGCTCTTCTTTGTTTAGAAACAATATGTATATGCTAAATGTCTTTAAAGAAGCAGCCTTTACACCACTCAAGCAAATTGTTTTATTGGCATATAAAATTGCCCCCCACCCCTCCAATTTCATCAGGTGGGGGACAATGATATAGTTTGATGCGGTATGTTGTAAGATTCCATGTTGGTTTTCCTCCCCAATCTTTTGAGTCACCAGCAGCCACTGGTATATATATATATATATATATATATATATATATATATATTAATAGGTATGTTCAAAACAGGCATGTTTGGTGTCATGGTGGCATTTTGCGTTCCCACTCTTCATTATGGTCACTGTTTGATTGCAATTCAAGCACAATGGTCTCATATTTCCCTCAGGCAAAATGATCTTGTGTTTTTCAGTCCAGTCATCCTTAAATGCATGTTTTTCACCGTCAACATCTATTTTTCTTTTTAGTATCAACTAGTTTTGAACAAGACATTTTATTTTATCAGCTGAAGCTCCTACAAATGTTGCATTTAGAATATTTACCACAGAAGAAGTATGATGTCTTTGCTATTAACATGTTGACAATAACACATTCTTTGTCTGAGAAGAATCATATTGAACATGTGCATTTATCAGTGTTTTGTTTCCATCAGGATCCATCAGAAAAGACAAAGTTACCCTGAACCCAGCTGTGTGTCCATGATGAGTGACTGGTCCATGGATCAACCTATTTACTTCAGACATGAACATCAGTCTGCTGATCAGAGGTCAGACTGTAAAATGCCTTCTGTTATTATCCAGCTCTCCTAAGAAGACATATCATTGATGTAGAGATTAATTCTTGACCGTGGTGACATACAGTATATCTGTGGTAAATATTCTTAACACAAGGACCACCAATTTAGTTAATCCTGGAACTTTCTATTGTATCCCATGTCCTTCATCAGTGAAAAATAGCTGCTCAGGTGTCATCATGTGAATAAAGTACAAGACTTCAATCACATGACATCAGATGGTTGTACTGGAAAACACACAGAATATATGTATATATGTGTATACACACACACACACACACACACACATATAGATAGATAGATAGATAGATAGATAGATAGATAGATAGATAGATAGATAGATAGATAGATAGATAGATAGACTAACCGTCTACTTTATTAGGAACATCTATGCAATCTAATATAATCCAATACAACAGCTCTGCCATAAATTCTACTTTATGTTTATTATTGATGTGGAGGTGGTTGATGGTGCACTGGAGAGCATTTTATTGAAAAGTGTTCCTAATATTTTGCCCCCCTCATGTATGTTAATGAAGTAGACAAAATATTAGGAAGACCATTCAATGTAATGCACTCCAGTACATCAACACCCACTACAACCTCAGTAATAAACATAAAGTAGAATTTATAGCAGAGTTGTTGTATTGGATTACATTAGATTGCACAGGTGTTCCTAATGTTAGTATACATATATATATATATACATATATATATGTGTGTGTGTTCCCACTCTTCATTATGGCCACTGTTTGATTGCAATTCAAGCACAATGGTCTCATATTTCCCTCAGGCAAAATGAACTCATGTTTTTCAGTCCAGTCACCCTTAAATGCATGTTTCTCACTGTCAACATCTTTTTTTCTTTTTAGTATCGGCTAGTTCTGAACAAGACATTTTATTTTATCAGCTGCAGCTCCTACAGATGTTGCATTTAGAATATTTAACACAGAAGAAGTATGAAGTCTTTGTTTTTAACTTGTTGACAATAACACATTCTTTGTCTGAGAAGAATTATATTGAACATGTGCATTTATCAGTGTTTTGTTTCCATCAGGATCCATCAGAAAAGACAAAGTTACCCTGAACCCAGCTGTGTGTCCATGAAGAATGACTGGTCCATGGATCGACCTGTTTACTTCAGACATGGACATCAGTCTGCTGATCAGAGGTCAGACTGTAAAATGTTTGTGTCTGTTATTATCCAGCTGTCCGAATAAGTTTGATTGATTGTGGAGATTTATTCTTGACCTTAGTGACTAATACTTTTGTTGGGCCGTGGCTACAAGTTTGGCTATCAGCAATAATTAATGATTGTCAAAGATAATTGTTAATTATTAAAATCAATAAAATTATTAATAAGAATTAATAATAACAGGGCACCACCCTGGACTCAGGGAAAAAGATAGCCAATTCAGTCTCAAAGTGTACTAATCTATGAATTTGGGACTTGGATAAATAATTAATTTAATAACTATAAACAAAATCACCATATCAATAGCTAGTTAAGGTTGAAGGATTTGGAGTTCTTTACAGAGCAGAGGTTGGCAAAACTCATTCTTGTACAACATTAAAACAGACAACAGGTATATCCAAAAGCATTTATTTAACAAAAGAGTAAAAGCAACACACAATACTAATCTAGCTAAGTGTACCTATATACAAGTGTGAGTGTGTGTGTGTGTGTGTGTGTGTGTGTAGGGAAGACAATAGCAAGATGGCTGCAGTCACCTGGTGACTGAGCACATGGCATGCCGACACTTTGGCTGATAAAGGGAACTACAGAGATAAAAGGCCAGACCATGTGGTGTCTTGAACCACATGTGCTGCCTGAACCAAAGTTCGCCAAACTAGGTTTTAACCTCTTAACTGTGTGGTTCTCTATTCAAGGCCAATTGGTGTATGCTAAAGGTGCCAGGTTAAAATGAGGTTAGTTGCATGCAAGGCCTAGTTACTGGATGTAACATGTGTTAAGCATGCTAACATTAACCTAGCGGTGTGGCTATGCAGTAACCTGACTATAGGCAACAAGGACATCACAACAACAGTTCAATGTATAACCTTAACCAAATCAATACACGTATAGTACATTGTTTGAGTTAAACATTCTTGCTTAGCCGTACTATGCTTCACTGTGTTGCTAGGCTATGCCCAGTTGTTACCAGTCCATGAAGGAAGAGATGCTTTGTGGTGTCCTGCTTTGTAGCCGGTGAATCCGTGGGTGAGTCAGGCTGAGAAGGCTTTGGCTCTGAAGCTGAAAGATGCAGGTGTTGCTGGGGAGAGAGCACTCCAGTTGTGCAGAGGGCCCAGGCCACTCCTTTGTGTAGATTTAGCGGCAAGCTAACTCCATTTTGTGGCTCCTGTATTTGTTAAACTGGCCAGCAGACTTATGTGTTAGCTGCTGGCACAAGGAAACTTAGTTTCTGAGTCTTAGGCAGGCTCTCACGTCTTCTGCCGTAAAGAAGACTGTGTGTGTCAGCAGGCCACACAAGAGAGCAGAAAGCTGCTCTAGCAGCTGCTGGAGGTGTGAAAGAGCAAGCAGCTGCTCCTGCAGCTCGTGGAGAAAAGAGAAAGATAAGAGGGGAATCTCTAGTTTTGATAACCTGGATCCACGGGTGGAGCTTCACACTTTGGGTGCGAACCCCCAGGGCTCAGGTTTCTTGGAGTCTTGAAACATGTGGTAAACTGTGATCCACATGTAGTCCCAACACTGTTTTTACACACAATGTCATCATAAATACAAACACACACACTCCTCCTACATACACTTTTCAAAAACCACAAACTTTATCTGTATCACAGTTTTTAAAACAGAGGTACAAAGTCTCTACAGAGACAAATGATCAGAGGTAAGACAGAACAGCTGAGTGTTTTACCTGGATCCACTGTGATAGAACACAACACCTTTAACACTGAGTGTCATTATTTATTCTAAGACTTCATCTTTTCTTCACAGAGTTCATCAGCAGAGCTCAGAGGTTCTCAGTGGTCAGTCTGTCGGGCAGCATCAAACACACCTGGACTCCATATTTATGGTGTGTAAATGTAAAGCACAGCTCCTACTGCTAACTACAACAGCCACAGACTAAATACTAAACTACCATTCTGGTCCTAACAGTCTCCATGCTGCACTCTGTAGACCAGCAAGTTTTCAGTCTGTCACAGATGGTCTGATGTTGACTTCTACCAGTTAAATTTACATTTTATTCTGTTCCAGCTGCTGGAGGAGAATATCATCAGTTTTGTGAAGAACGAGCTGAAGAAGATCCAGAAGGTTCTGAGTCCAGATTACCCAGAATGCTTAGAGAGTCAGAGTGAGGATGAGGAGGTGTTGGATGGTGAGGATGAAGAGCAGAGGAGGAGCAGTAGAGATGCATTTCTGAAGATCACACTGCACTTCCTGAGGAGAATGAAGCAGGAGGAGTTGGCTGACTGTCTGCAGAACAGTAAGAGGATTTTAACAGATTTAACATGATGGAGAGGAAATGGAGGCAACATGGGAGAGCTTTATATTTCAATCTCTGCTGTTAATATGATGCACACATCTGCATCACATCTATGAATTCTTCTGAGCTGAAAACAGTCAGAAACTGTTTGTCCTCAACTGATGAGCTGAATAGATTTCATAGTGGAAGAAAATAAAAACATCTGCAGTTTAATGTTTACATTCTACCAATTTACTGTAGAATCATCTGATCGATTTCATTTGTTGTTTGTTCATTCAGGAACTCGTGCTCCAGAGTGTCAATATAAACTCAAGTCTAACCTGAAGGAGAAGTTCCAGTGTGTGTTTGAGGGAATTGCTAAAGCAGGAAACCCAACCCTTCTGAATCAGATCTACACAGAGCTCTACATCACAGAGGGAGGGACTGCAGAGGTCAATGATGAACATGAGGTCAGACAGATTGAAACAGCATCCAGGAAACCAGACAGACCAGAAACAACAATCAGACAAGAAGACATCTTTAAAGCCTCACCTGGAAGAGATGAACCAATCAGAACAGTGATGACAAAGGGAGTGGCTGGCATTGGGAAAACAGTCTTAACACAGAAGTTCACTCTGGACTGGGCTGAAGACAAAGCCAACCAGGACATACAGTTCACATTTCCATTCACTTTCAGAGAGCTGAATGTGCTGAAAGAGAAAAAGTACAGCTTGGTGGAACTTGTTCATCACTTCTTTACTGAAACCAAAGAAGCAGGAATCTGCAGGTTTGAAGAGTTCCAGGTTGTGTTCATCTTTGATGGTCTGGATGAGTGTCGACTTCCTCTGGACTTCCACAACAATGAGATCCTGACTGATGTTACAAAGTCCACCTCAGTGGATGTGCTGCTGACAAATCTCATCAGGGGGAAACTGCTTCCCTCTGCTTGCCTCTGGATAACCACACGACCTGCAGCAGCCAATCAGATCCCTCCTGAGTGTGTTGACATGATGACAGAAGTCAGAGGGTTCACTGACCCACAGAAGGAGGAGTACTTCAGGAAGAGATTCAGAGATGAGAAGCAGGCCAGCAACATGATCTCCCACATCAAGGCATCACAAAGCCTCCACATCATGTGCCACATCCCAGTCGTCTGCTGGATCACTGCTACAGTTCTGGAGGATGTGTTGAAAATCAGAGAGGGAGGAGAGCTGCCCAACACTCTGACTGAGATGTACATCCACTTCCTGGTGGTTCAGGCCAAACTGAAGAACGTCAAGTATGATGGAGGAGCTGAGACAGATCCACACTGGAGTCCAGAGAGCAGGAAGATGATTGAGTCTCTGGGAAAACTAGCTTTTGAGCAGCTCCAGAAAGGCAACCTGATCTTCTATGAGTCAGACCTGACAGAGTGTGACATCAATATCAGAGCAGCCTCAGTGTGCTCAGGAGTGTTCACACAGGTCTTTAAAGAGGAGAGAGGACTGTACCAGGACAAGGTGTTCTGCTTCGTCCATCTGAGTGTTCAGGAGTTTCTGGCTGCTCTTCATGTCCATCTGACATTCATCAACTCTGGAGTCAATCTGCTGGCAGAAGAACAAACAACATCCCAGTTTTCTAAAGTCTTTAAAAACAAACCTAAACTAAAACATCTCTACCAGAGTGCTGTGGACAAGGCTTTACAGAGTCCAAATGGACACTTGGACTTGTTCCTCCGCTTCCTCCTGGGTCTTTCACTGCAGACCAATCAGACTCTCCTACGAGGTCTGCTGACACAGACAAGAAGTAGCTCACAGACCAACCAGAAAACAGTCGAGTACATCAAGAAGAAGATCAGTGAGAATCTGTCTGCAGAGAGAAGCATCAATCTATTCCACTGTCTGAATGAGCTGAATGATCGTTCTCTAGTGGGGGAGATCCAACAGTCCCTGAGATCAGGACGTCTCTCCACAGATAAACTGTCTCCTGCTCAGTGGTCAGCTCTGGTCTTCATCTTACTGACATCAGAAAAAGATCTGGACGTGTTTGACCTGAAGAAATACTCTGCTTCAGAGGAGGCTCTTCTGAGGCTGCTGCCAGTGGTCAAAGCTTCAAATAAAGCTCTGTAAGTGGATGGATGACTAGAAAAGTACTTATACACTATTTGATTATAAACAAGACTAGTTCTAGTATATGGATGGACTGTGTATGGTCAATGTGTGAAACTGTGGCCAATTTTTTTACAGTCATAGTCAGTGGTAGTGTCTACAATGTGAATTCCTGGATATTAAATGTTCATCTGCAATTTTCTGTGGTGGTCCCAGTAATATTTGTTGTTAAAGTGTACTGAAGTAACATATCACATGACATGGTTAAGCTACATTTGAGTAAAAAAAAAAAAGGTATAAATGCAGTTGTAAGAACATTACTTTCCACTCATATCTTGGGATGTTTCATTTGAAAGATAACTTATTTTAACATCAATTGTAACTATTCTAATTATTTTTATTTTCTCTTTCATCTGTTTCAATCTTCGGATGTCTGTAAACATATGGTCTTATTAATTATGTTAATGTAGGATTAGCATGCTAAGCTAACAGTCTATCATCTTGTGACTTCTGCTGTGACGTCTTTCAGAGCACACAAACACTGTAAACACACCTGTCACCTACCCAGCACAGTGCTGTCAAACTATAAACATCACTGCAACAACTTATTTTTATACAGTCTATAGGCTACACACACACACAGCACAACATAGCTATGCTAACAATGCTAGGCATGCTAATTAGCTGCTAGCTGCAGTGCAGGCTGTTAAAATGGATCTACTGCATTTGTTTGTATCCATGGGTTTGTACTCCTGTCAGTGTCAGAGCCTCCATGTGAGGTGCTTGGTAAATGTGTGTTTTTAAAACTTATTTTGGGGCTGCGCTGAGAGTGACATGTGACTGCTACTTCATCACTCAGTCAGTGAGTCAGTGATAGACATTCTGGGTTATAGGGCTGGTCCATGGCAGGTCCAGCCAAAAATATCAACAAACTTTATGGAAGGGAAATAACATTTCTTTTTTATGTTAATCTCTAATTCTTCTTCAGGCTGAGTGGCTGTAACCTCTCAGAGAGAAGCTGTGCAGCTCTGTCCTCAGTTCTCAGCTCCCAGTTCTCTAGTCTGAGAGAGCTGGACTTGAGTAACAACAACTTGCAAAATTCAGGAGTCAAGCTGTTGTCTGCTGGACTGGAGAGTCCACACTGTACACTGGAAACTCTCAGGTCAGGATACGGCATCTATAATTTTGTTATCTTGAACAATGAGAATAAAGCTGACTCTGAGAGAGATTTTAACAGTTGATCATTTGCATGCTGCTTTATATTCAGATCAATGTCAATTATTCTGCACAACATCTGTAGGGCTCTGGTACTTATGATTAAAAAACATTGTGTTATCAATCTTTTTATATTTCAAGTCTGTCAGGATGTCTGGTCACAGAGGAAGGCTGTGCTTCTCTGGCCTCAGCTCTGAGCTCCAACCCCTCCCATCTGAGAAAGCTTGACCTGAGCTACAATCATCCAGGAAAGTCAGGAGAGAAGATGCTGTCTGCTGGACTGAAGGATCCACACTGGAGACTGGACACTCTCAGGTATGGACAGACAGTTGGTTACTCTCAGGTATGGACAGATAGGTGGACACTCTCAGGTAAAGAACTCTTATGCTGAACATAAAAGTTCATTCATGATCATGGATGTAATAGTTTGAAGGTCATGTAATGTGAGTAAAACCTCTGGAAAAAGCAAGTAAGTCGACATAAAGTTATTGTTTTGTTAAACTTTCATGTTCTCATGGTGTTGTAGGAGCCTTAATACTTTATTAATGAATTACCTCGTCATTAGGGCACCACCTCCTTTTTGGTTAGGATTTATTAGTGCCAGGAGGAAGCACTAACCCTTGTTCAGTTTAATCAGTGAATCAGTCTTACAGTCGTACGATCTTGTCCCAAACAGTGACCTCTGTTTACTGCAGCTCAAAGAAACAACCAAACACTTTTAGGATAAATGAAGACATTTATTAATAGCTAAACGTCTTGAGGATACATGATAAAGCATAGATAATATAATATATACAGATAATATACAGAACATAATAAATAAAAAGAAAGTAAAATAAATAAATAAATAAGACCTAAGAATGATAAAAATTAATAAAGAAAATTATTCAGCAAGAGTGGCTCGAAGTGCGTGACTCAAGGCTTAACGTGTTGTACCGGGGAATGCTGAGGGGAAAGCTAATTCAACTTCTCTAAATAAATTCTTTCATTTTAACGTTATTCGACATCAACCCTTGATCACAAAGCCATGTTATGTCTTACTGTTGAGGTGTGTCGTCGTGGTAGAGGCGTCATCTTGGCAGGTCCAGCGTTGTTGGTGCAGCATCACCAGCAGTGTTGCTGTGGAAGAACCCGGATCAGCTGTGGGCTGTGGCGCATCTCAGTGGATGCAGAGGCGTTGAATGCCGGTAAAGAATCAGGCTGTTTCAGGCTGCTCTGAAAGAGTCTTTAGTCCGGCTTCACTTCTGGTTTTCAATATTGCTCTCAGAGAGCAGTTTCAGTTTCAAGCCTTCTTCTTCTTCTTCTTCTTCTCCTTCTTCTTCTTCTTCTTCTTCTTCTTCTTCTTCTTCTTCTTCTTCTTCTTCTTCTTCGGGAGCTTACACTTGACTACGCTCAAGTCCTCAGCGGCGTCTACTTCAAAATAAAATACTGTGCGTGTTTACTTCAAATTAAATCGCTATACGTGGAAATACGAGACTTAATGTTACTAATAAAACAAAACAAATTAACTTGTTGCGATAAAAGATTAAATTCGGATACATTTGATTGAAAAACAAATAAAAGAGATGTCTTAAGAATTTTCTTGAGTTCTTGGAGGCCAGCTCAAAGAGGAATCTCTTTGAGGCTGTTTTTATAAGTTAGAATAAGATGGGAGGAGTTTTAGGGATGTTCTAAAGGGGTTCGCGCCAAATTATTGATGAATATTCAATTTCTTTGTACTAGGGGCTTTAGGTGTGGCTGGTGGTCTGCAGCCTGCGTCTCCTGAAGTAAAGGAATTTGGGAAAATCTAATTCTGAGTTTTTACACGCAAAAACTCACACTTCAAGTCACTGTTGCCTATTATTTCACATTAAGCTGTAAAAACATTCCTGTCATAATGTCCAAGCATTCATGATATTTCTGATTAATAATTGTCCTGTCAGCTTGTATCATATTTGTAAAACCATTAAAGAAACAGCTGAGCAGTTTACACAATTCATGATAAGTCATTTGTTCTAATAACAAACATTAACCTTCATATTAACACTTCATGATGTCTAAGCATACAACCTTCATTAGTTCAACTTTCTCAAACTATCTACACATCTTAAACCATCTACTGAAATAAAGTTTAATATTAAAGTGAAAGGAAATAAAGTTCTGCAACACTTATGTGATTAGATTACTTTCAGAAACATATTTAAATATAAGTTGACATAACTCTTACTTCATAATATAAAAGCATTCAATGTGACTATTGTTTAACAATAAAAGAAAACTTTAAACTCAAATCCTTCAAATATTATCTTTACATTCCTATTATTTTAGAAACTTCAATCTTTGAGCCAAACTACTGGTCTAATTTAACTACTAAAATATGATTGTCTATGAGGTTAATAGATCACAAGTTAAACACTTAAAATACAAATACATGGTTATTAAACATTTATTAACTCTTCACATAAGGAAATTTAACTCTTGTCAATAGAGGGCAGTATTGTTACCTGTAGTCTTACCTGAAGTCTTATATCTCTTTAGTAGATAGTCATACATATATGAAAGTTATACCATTCTTCTTGTATTTACACGACAAATAACATGATATAAGTTGCATAACAATTAGACATTTCATTTACATGAATTTCAGGTTTGTGTCAGATTTGCAAAGAGGGCTTCACAAAGTCCTCAGGAATGTGGATTAGTTTATGGCTTTGTTGATAAGAGTCTGTCTTCCATCTATAAGGTGGGAGTTGTTTTCCTCCGGTCCAAGTGGCCTTTAGGGTCATTTCATGCTTTTAGTTTTTGTCGTAATTAAATTTATTGACATGGTTTCAAGGAGGTCTTCCTGAGTCTGTTGAGCATCACTGATCGAACCCTCACTTGGAGGGTTACAAAGGTCAGTTCTGCAGGCCGAGGGTCCGCTCTTACAAACTTAGGAATCCAGAGAGTCTGTCTCTTATCAGTGGTGTTTTCTCCCAGAAGCCAAAGGAAGCCAGGCTTCCCCTGCTTTTTTAGACTGCAGTTGTCATTTCAATAAAAACACTTCGTTTAACAGTCTCGGTTATTCTGTGCTGTTGTTGTCATCTCTTCCCCATTTCTCATTGAGTATTTTACAATGAGTGAAACAGCGCCCCTCTAAATGTTATGTGGTGAATGTGTGGTGAAACATTATATTGCACTTCTACTGTAGACTAATGTCATGTCTGTGGGGAGGCCAGACTGAAATTGGCATCCCTTGGTGAAAAAAAATTGAAGGATTAACCAATCAGATGAGGCTACCCTCATGCCACTGCCAATCTGTGATTAGTCAGGACTATACCAAGGGAAGCCAGCCAACCTTTGGCCTCTCACCAATCAAATCATAGGATGTTATCAACGTCATTGAAGGGGGGGATAACCGTTAGCCATTTGATATCACCGTTAGCAGCATTAGCAAGTGTAGTTATGGAGGGTGGAGATTTGGAGTTTTTAGTAAAAAACAATTTTACTAAACTACCACTACAGCAGCAACTCAAAATTATGTCTGACGGCAGGCCAACACCCAAACTAGAGCTGCGTATGGAGAGGAAAAAAGGCGGGATTCAGACATTCAATGAGGAAAATTATGTTCGCAAGGAGTGGCTAGCTGGTAGCGCTAAACTTCAGCGGTTATTTTGCTGGCCGTGTCTTTTCGACAAGGATTCGTGCTCACTGAATAATCCATGGGCCACTACAGGATTCATGACCTTGCCAACCTGTCACGTGCAATTGAGAGGCACGGTAAATCAAAGAGTCACATAGATTGTGCTGTGAAATTGAAGCTTTTTGGGCGTCAGAATTGACGAGGCTCTGGACTCGGTGAGAACCATCAGCACAAAGAAGCACAATGAACAGGTGAAGAAGAACCAGGATATTCTGATGAGACTCATTGTTGCAGCCTTGTACCTTGCGCGCCAAGAACAAGCATTCAGGACAATGAGACCGCTGGCAGCGCAATTTTGTGGAGCTGGTACATACATTTGCAGAGTTTGACACTACACTTTCAGAGCACTTGGGATCGCCTTCCTCTTCAAATAGGGTGAGTGAAATGCACACCCCCTTCTCCCTCTATGGCTTTACTGTTGACTGAACTGCCCATGTAGCTATGTGTGCAGTTTTTGATGTGGTCATATTGTTTAATGTGCCATGCTTGCCTGGGTTTAGCTGAATGTGTTAGTCAGTCCGTGGAAATAGACTGAAGTTTTATTGTGGTTGTTTACGCATATAAAATCAGCACCACGGACAGCACTCATAGGGCCAGGTTACCTGAATAGATGCTATTTGTTTTGATTGTTTATGGCCTCTGCAGGTCTGTTACTGGGTTGTTATGTGTTTTAGGTCATGTTGTATAATGAACATTTGGTCTAGTTTTAAACGATAAGGAAGTATGGAGAGTATTTGTGTATTTCAAGCACATACAACGGGGCTTATAAGTCATGTGTTTGATACATGTAGACTACTGATACTTTATGATGTAGCCGAAAAATAAAACTTTAAACGTCTCCTGATTTAATTTGTGAATGAATGCTTCTTTTATCCATTATCGGATCTGTACTGTGCATTGAGCGGCCGGTTATGCATTTGGGTGGGGGGGGGGGGGCATAAATTAATAAGAACATGCATAAATTGACAAGATGTTTAGGACTGTGTGTTAGAGAGAGAGAGAGAGAGAGAGCGTGTCAGTAAACGCAAGTGTCAGTTGTTGTGTGTGTGTGTGTGTGAGTGTGTGTGTGTGTGTGTGTGTGTGTGTGAGTGTGTGTGTGTGAGTGTGTGTGTGTGTGTGTGTGTGCGTGTGTGTGTGTGCGTGTGTGTGTGTGTGTGAGTGTGTGTGAGTGTGTGTGTGTGTGAGTGTGTGTGTGTCGGTGATACAATTTGATACAGTTTTGTGTAAAATGACAGCGGCGTGCTAATAGCTCATCTGGTTACATTACACTGGCTGTTAAAGCAGCAACGTAGTCTTTCCTGTCTCTCTTGTCTCACTTGGCTTCCTCAAAAGTTTTCCCCGCGCCACTGTCTCTTATTTTCCTTAAGAATCAAAGATTGGTTACCAGAATTAAAGAACAAGCGGTTGTCCTCCTACAGTGTCCCTGAACTCATCAGAGGAGAGTCCATCTATTATTTTATTAAACATGTATTTATTGTTCATTCTAAAGAAGTTCACTTGTATCATTTAGAACTTTCTAACTTGTTGTTGTTGCTTCTTATTGTGTCTTTCAACTATTATATATTATTATTATTATCTTTATAATATTTAAAGCTAACAAATGAGCAGATTTATATAATTGCATTAAAATGTTTTGCTGTGTTATAGCTGCATTTATTCTCTCATAACTTAATTTTCACCTTGAAGTAAAGTCTCCTCCATGTCTGAGGACATATTTGTACATCACATCTTCTTCTTCACGTCTCTCAGACTTCAGTGAAAGAATCCAGCAGACAGTTGAGACAGATGAGTTGCAGCCTGTTTCTGTGTCACTCTGACAAACTGAGGAACACTGCTTCATGTTGAACAGCAGTTAGGACTCATGTTGGATAGAAAATCATTCTGACTGTGTTTCTTCCTCCAGGTTGGACCATGGTGGAGAGCTCAGGTTAAAACCTGGTCTGAAGAAGTGTAAGTGTGGATTTAATTTGATTCATGACAACTAAACAGCACACAGTCAGTTTCTCTTTAAATACAAAGTTGGTCTTTGTGGTTTTTATTCATTAAAACATTACTGACAAAATGTGTCATTAAACTTTATAGAAATGAACAACAGATCAGAACTTAAACAGAGAATAAATCCATCAGGTGTGTCAGATGATAAACTGCTGCTGTGTTGTTTCTTCTTCTCTTCATCAGATTTCTGTAAACTCAAACTGGACACAAACACAGTAAACAGAAACCTCAAACTGTCTGACAACAACAGGAAGGTGACATATGTGAGAGAGTATCAGTCATATCCTGATCATCCAGACAGATTTGACTACTGGGCTCAGCTGCTGTGTAGAAATGGTCTGACTGGTCGCTGTTACTGGGAGGTCAAGTGGAGAGGAAGAGTTTATATATCAGTGACTTACAGAGGAATCAGCAGGAAAGGAAACAGTCGTGACTGTGTGTTTGGATATAATGATCAGTCCTGGAGTCTGATCTGCTCTGATGATGGTTACTCTGTCATTCACAATAAGAAAGAAACATCCATCCCCTCTTCCTCCTCCTCCTTCTCCTTCTCCTCCGTCTCTAACAGAGTAGCAGTGTATGTGGACTGTCCTGCTGGCACTCTGTCCTTCTACAGAGTCTCCTCTGACACACTGATCCACCTCCACACCTTCAACACCACATTCACTCAGCCTCTGTATGCTGGGTTTATATTTAGGTCTCTTGGTTCCTCAGTGTCTCTGTGTCGTCTGTCTGAGGAAGAGTCTCCTCCTGTGTAGACAAACAGTCACACTGCTGACTGAAGACAGCTGCTGAAATCACTGTTCACTCTGTTCACCAGTGAACAACAGAAACTGGAAGTGACAGCAGCTTCCTGTGTTTAAATGTTGATGGTGGACGAGGTTTCACTCTGGTTTCATTTGGATCACTGACTGTGCTTTAATGTCAGAATATTGTTTCTATTAGAAGTAGTGAAATGATCTCCTCTGGGCTGAATTTATGTGTAAAAACTGTGTTGACTCTGATTGACTTCAGTAAAGTTTTCTTGGAGCAGCATCTAGTAGCTGTTAGTGGCTGTTAGTTATTCCATTTTATCAGGATCTTAAAGTGAAGTTTTTCCTGAAAATGTCCAGCAGACATCCCAGTCTGTTTGACATCAGCTCAGTTTGTGTTAAATCATGAACATCAACGTATGTTTCTATCTGATGTAATGTGTCTGACATGTATGTATATAATAACATGTATGGGTTGCTTTCCTTTAGTTTTTCTTGCCTCTGCAGGTGATGTAAATATTGTCTTGTAAGCTCATGTTTGCTGGGCAGCTTTGGCTGTTTTACACTTGAATAAAAATATTCATTCACTACTTATTCAGAGAACATCACTTGTTTTTTACATGGATGTGTAATGTTATACTACTTCTACTTCTACTACACTACTTGTGTTTTTCTCTCATTAGAACATTTATGACAGAATGAATTCTGGGAATTCACGATCTCACAACAAAACAGCAACACTCCTCTTCCTCCTCCTCCTCATACTTCATCTCTTCCTCTTCCTCCTCTTCCTCCTCCTCCTCCTGGTGATCACAGAGTGTAAATAGTAAACACACCTCTGCTCTCTGTAATGCAGATAAACAGTGTTTGTTTGGTTCTGAGCTGCAGCTGATGATGAAAACTCCGACGCTCCCTGAAGAGACCTGCAGGCCGAGCGGCTGTCAGTCAGTCACAGCTGGACAGATGTTGCTTTGTTCCCGACATCTGAAACCTTATTCATCTGAAATTATTTCTCAATGAAAACATAAAACTAACTTCCTTGTTAGTGCCACAGAAACAGGAACAAACAGTTTCCCTCTGAGCAGTAAACAGCTGTTGAAGCAGTTTTCCTCTCAGTTCTGGATTATGGAGATGTTATATATCAACATGCTGCTGCCTCCAACACACATCACAATCATAACTGGTGAAAAATATGCAAAAATATAATAAATTCTCAGTGTCACTTAACACTCAAACCCAGTTAATACAGTACAAATTTCTGCACATCACCATTGAAAAACTTTATTCTAGAGTTCTCTCAACTTTTTAAAAATAAATTTCCTGGAACTTTCCTGAGTAATTTGCAGGTATGTAACTGTACATTTTAGGACATTTCACAGAAAGTGGTGAAATTTTAGTACAAATGATAAGAAAAAGTATTAAGTTGGTAAGTAGCCACTCATTATATTTGGGCAGTGATGGAAGAATTATTATGATAATTTACTTAATTCACATTTAAGAAGCTGGAATCAGAATTTGGACATTTTCTTCTTAAAAAATGACTAAAAATTATGAATCGTTTATCAAAATAGATTAATTTTATCCTTGGCAACTAATCAATTAATCGACTAGTCATTGCAGCTCTACTATACAGTATACTCTAAACATAAATAGTAACTAGAAAGTCTTTTGAGACACAAATAATCACAAACAAAATGAGGAGATAAAGTTGGAATAATTAATTAAACATTAAAAGTGTATCTGAGAGAACAGAACTTGTGTACTTTTACTTCAGTAAGATTTTCACTGCAGTACTTTTACCTGTAACAAAGTATTTTTATACTTGAACTAAAGGATGTGAACTCTTCTTCTGTCACTGCAGGTAGACACAGAAACAGAGAGGATGATGGGAGATTGAGTCAGTCCTGGTGTTCACATCATGTAATCAAACAGACTGTAATGCGGAAAAGTCTCCACTAGGTGGAGCCACAGACCAGGTGACATCCAGGTGTGTGTGTGTGTGTGTGTGTGTGTGTGTGTGTGTGTGTGTGTGTGCGCGTGAGCGTGTGTGTGTGTGCAGATGTTGCAGCCGGATGGTTGCAGTGCTGCAGGGGCCTCAAGGCCCCCGGGGGCAACGCTTGGCCCCAGCTGGTGGAGCAGGCAGCTCTTTGATTGGCTGGTTGTAAGCAGGACTCTGTGTTCCATCAGGTAGCCTCCACCTCGCCTGGGGAGGAGGGGGGCGGTGCTTGGGGGATGAAAGGCGCTGAACAAAACCACACAAACACTCAGAGAAGGAGGCAGAACAACACGTTTATCTGTATATCACCTGTAAACAACAAGACAATTTAAAGTGCTTTACATGAAACATAAAGAGCACTGAGACAAAATCTAAAAGAAACACAAAACATTATAAAAACACATTTAAATAGAATTTAAAACAATTAAATAGAAAATAAAAACTAGCTAAAATCATTAACCTGGAGAGTCCGGCTGCAGTTCACACTGAATAAAAAGCGATTTAAACTGCTGACAGTCTTTGAATCACAGCTGAACGTTATTTGACATCAGTGAAGATTTGAGTTCATAGCAGCTTTGAGATGCAGAAGCCTGCAGGCATACAGATACAGATCAATGGGTGCAGATCATTAAGAGATCAGCTGTCATTCTATAATTTTGAGTACATTTCACTCCAATGAAAAGGTACAGAAACAATGTGCTTTCTCAATAAAAGAATCAAAGCTGAAGCATCAACAGCCTTTTTGATATTTAAAGGGAAAGGATGTTTGCATGTTTTGTCAGTTGTGCAAGCCTTATTTACTGAGCAATATAAACTCAACATCTGAAAGCCTGATCATGCTGATGTTTTTCTCTGAGTCATGATAGTTCAGGCTTAACTCTGCTGTCTATCAAACAGCAGCTCATTATTTTGATCTCACCTGTGGGCAACTTTAATCTTGGTAGAATCATAATACAATTCAGATTCCAGCAATTTTTCAGTAATCCAACACGATTGCTTTTAATTAACTAGTTAGAGACGGACTCTGAAGTTATGAGGATGTGATGTCATCCTCAGATTAAATGCACACAGAGGAACAGAGTGAAGGGCCCTGCCCAGGATCTGAGGCTCTGTGGTAAACAAAAAAGAATGCATCCTTATTATACTTGTATTATTAGAAGCAGTATTTGTGGTAAGGACTCTGACAGAAAAAGGCCGGTCCGTCATAGTTAGGAACCAGGACTGAGGAACACAGTGAAGGCTGGTAGATGGTCAGTTGGCACCATCTGGTGAAGAGATAGCAGAACTACATCAACTGATTTGTGATTTCTCTGACACTGACTGGTTAAACTGGCTTTATCATCATACTGATGTTGTTTTAGACTTGGACTCTGAAGGTACGAGGAAGTGACAGCGTCCTCAGATTGAGCGCAAACCAGGACTGACGAGGCAGAATGAGCAGCTTCTTCTCTCCTGATGTTTCCTCTACACATGAAGGTGGAAAGTGTCTGTGAATTGACCTGAAGTGAGTTCAGCAGGTGAGAATCCTACCAGAGAAATCTGTAAATGTCTGATCAACACCATCACTTTGATCACATTGTGTTGTATCACTGTTTGACTACAGCTGAAATGTTTCTTCATAGTGGCTTGCTGTTCCAAAAATATCTGTTTGATACTCGTAGATATAAATATTCCTAAGTTTTCTATCTAAATTAAAGTACGATTATTTTAGAATAATTTACATGTATCACTGTTAGTGATTAGCAGGTAAAATCAACAGCAGTTTGACTTAAATCTCCATCATCAGTGAAAAATGCAGGAAGAGTCAGAACTGATTGGACAACTTTGATCAACTTGACTGAAGTTCATTTTATTCTCAAACACTTTCCTAAGAAAATGACTGACATGATGTATGGATTACACTGAACAGTCATAAACATGACTGTAAAAGGTGCCACCATTACCATTATTGTATTATTGTTATTAGTTGGAGCATTAGTTGTATGTACATGTACGTACATGTATTACTAGTTTTGATAGTAGTGGCAGCAGTAAACAGTCAAATTTAATCATTTTAATCTTTGTATGATTCTTGTGTTGAAGTTTAAGTTTAACACATTTGGGCTCGTATTATTCAAACAAACTACTGCTCCTCCATTACATCTGTCTGTGCAGAGCGCTGTAGCTTATTCGATGGTCAGTTATCACCATCTAGTGGACATATAGCAGAACTACATCATCTGATGTTTGATTTCTCTGGCGCTCACATGACTGGTTTTCTCATCACATTGATGTTGTTTTAGACTTGGACTCTGAAGTTATGAGGATGTGACAAAAGTTAAAAGTGTAGGAAGTGTCAGATCAGCTTGACTGAGGTTAATTTTATTCTCAGATACTTTTCTAAGAAAATGAATTACATGATGTATGGATTAAACTGAACAGTCATATACATGACAGTAAAAGGTGCTACTTCAGCACGATGAAAAGCTTTTCATCGTGCTCATGTGTTTATTATTACTATTATTATTATTATCATTCTCCTACTGGTAGTAGTAATAGTGTTTGTTGTGTGTACAGACTATATTATAATCTTTTGGTTATATTTGCTGTCTTGTTAGCCCAAATGAGCTGAGCACCAGAAAAGGTGCAGGACACTTGAATCAATCAATCAGTGGTAGGAGTGGTAGCATTAGTTGTATGTACATGTATTACTAGTACTGGTAGTAGTAGTAGAAATAAACAGTCAAATTGCATAATTCAAATCCATGTACTATTCATGTATTTAAGTATATTTTTTAGATATCAGGGCCCATATTAATTAAGTGTCTCAGAGAAGACCTTGGTGGCCTGATGGTTGTGGCTCAAACCACATAACTGTAACGTCCTCAGTTGGGTTCCTGGCTGGGGGACCTTTATTGCATGTCATACCCGTCTTTTTCACCATGTTTCCTGACTCTCAAATAAAGGGCTAATAAATAACCTTTAAAAAAATGAAATCTTTCCTAACATATCTTATGTGGTGAACAAAAAAGTATGCATCCTTATTATACTTGTATTATTAGAAGCAGTATTTTTAGTAAGGACTCTGACAGAAAAAGGCCGGTCCCTCTTGTTTAGGAACCAGAACTAAGGAACAGAGTGAAGGGCCCACCTGGGAGCTCAGGCTCTTTAAATTATTAGATGGCCAGTTAGCAATATCTAGTGGACAGATGGTAGAACTACATCAACTGATGTGTGATTTCTCTGACACTGACTGGTTAGACTGGTTTTCACGTCACACTGATGTTTTTTTAGATTTGGACTCTGAAGTTATGAGGGTGTGACGGCGTCCTCAGATCAAATGCAGACAGACACCAGGACTGACGAGGCAGAATGAGCAGCTTCTTCTCTCCTGATGTTTCCTCTACACATGAAGGTGGAAAGTGTCTGTAAGTTGACCTGAAGTGAGTTCAGCAGGTGAGAATCCTACCAGAGAAATCTGTAAATGTCTGTCACCATCACTTTGATCACATTGAATCACTGTTTGACTACAGCTGAAATGTTTCTTAATGTTAATTGGGTGTTTCAGATGTAATGTTTGCAGGTATAAATATTAAGATTGTTTTAAAACCTAAGTTAAACTACAATTACTTTAGAAAGATTTACATGTATCACTGTTAGTGATTAACAGGTAAAACCAACAGCAGTTTGATTTTAATCTTCCATCGTCAGTGAAAAATGCAGGACGTGTCAGAACTGGTTGGACAGATTTGATCAACTCGACTGAGGTTCTTTTTTTTTAACTGTTAATCCTCCAAATGTTCAAACAGCCATCTTACAACACTGAGACTGACTCTATTTAACTGAAGCTCATTTTAAACAGTCCATGTCTCAGCTGTCCCAAAGGCTGCAGAATCCTTTCTAGATGGACCAGAACCAGCCCAGACTGGAAGAACTTAGAGGCTGTTTAGGGCCCCTCAGCCATCAGGGGCCCAAACTAACAGAACAACTATCTTTGGGTTTCTCTGTTCAACTTTTGTCATAATTTAAATATTTAAACACAAATGTAAAGATTTAAAGCCTTCATTTTCTCTTGGTGCTAACTAACACACTTAAATCCCAACATTGCCTTTTATTGGATCGGCATATAAATAAGCGCAGATTTAAGGCAAATTTGGACATTATAACATTTTTTGAAGATTTTAACAAATAACTATTTTGAAGGGCACATTATTATGCTTTTGGGATTGTAACTAAGAAATGATTTAACAAAATTTAGGATTATGAATTTTGGGATTGGAAAAATGTATTTTGGGCATACAAATTTGAACTCTGGGAGATGGAATGATGACATTTTTGGGTGTACTATGACAAGCTTTGAAGTAATAAATGTGGTCATCATGTCATTTTGTACTTTGGGGTTGTATAACTAATTCTCAGATTAATCTCTTTTTAGTGCCCCACCAATGTTCAGATCGCCCCTGAATATTTGTGACATGTTATTGAGATGAATAAGAACTAATGTGTGGCTCTGTGATGTGCAGCTTGTTGTAATGAATGAGCTTGTTGTTGTGTTTGTGTGAAGGTGTTTCTCTGCTATGGATCAGTGTGAGGACAGAGAGGAGGGAGTCCCTCCCTCTAAAAGCTCTCTGTGTGGGGAACATGACAGCCAGACTAAAGCTCAGAGGTGAGATGAGGATCTCTAACTGTCCATCACTGTTCTCCACTCACATCACTCCACCATCATTATTCACACTCAAAGCTCTGTGTGTGTTGTGTTGAAGCACAGAGCAGCAGCACAAACCAGACTCTGCTGTATTCCGTCGGGTGTCTGTCAAGAATCTCAAGTCGATGTTTGAACTTACTGAGTTCAACGATGGACATAAATCTGCTGATCAGAGATAAGAAATGTTTGTGTCTGTTACTCTCCATCTCTCCTAAGAAGACATATCATGTCATGTATTGACATGTCCCACAGGATCTCACAATGGCCTCAGAGATCCTGTAGGACTTCCGCATCAAGATTGACAACTGGTGATGGCTAACCGACTGGACATCATGTTGATCGACAAACAACAGAAGAAATAACATAACATACATTATCAGTGGAGGCTGGTCCATAGAGGGAGATGTACTTCATTTTTGAAGTACATTTATATATTTCTGTACACTAAGAAAATACACAGGAAACATGTGTAAATCATGTGATATGTTGTCTGTTTTTGATGAGAACATAAATCTGTTGTCATAATAGAACAATACTATAAATTTGAATTTCACTTTGTTGGTAAAATGACACATTGTGAACCACTGCACGGCTAAAATGAGCTCTTCTTTCTTTAGAAACAATATGTATATGCTAAATGTCTTTAAAGAAGCAGTCTTTACACCACTCAGGGGTTTTTGTTTTTGAAAGCAAATTGTTTTATTGGCATATAAAATTGCCCCCCACCTCTCCGATTTCATCAGGTTGGTTTTCCTGGTTTTCCTCCTGTCCTCCCCAATTGTTTGAGTCGCCAGCCGCCAAATGCATGTTTTTCACTGTCAACATCTTTTTTTCTTTTTAGTATCGGCTAGTTTTGAACAAGGCATTTTATTTTATCAACTGCAGCTCCCACAGACGTTCCATTTAGAATATTTACCACAGAAGAAGTATGAAGTCTTTGTTATTAACGTGTTGAAAATAACACATTCTTTGTCTGAGAAGAATTATATTGAACATGTGCATTTATCAGTGTTTTGTTTCCATCAGGATCCATCAGAAAGGACAAAGTTACCCTGAACCCAGCTGTGTGTCCATGAAGAGCGACCGGTCTGTGGATCGACCTATTGACTTCAGACATGAACATCAGTCTGCTGATCAGAGGTCAGACTGTAAAATGTTTGTGTCTGTTAATCTGATTTCTCTGGGTTTGAAAATTGTTGTAAACATTTGGGATAATGTAAGTACACAACTCAACAACATATATAACGTAGGTCTAGTTCTTTTTAGACATTTTAATGCAGAATAGTTACATATTATAGCTTTAACATTCTGCATATTTTTCAGCAGTATTTGTCCTGGATTATTTTTACTGAACATTTGATTTTATCAGTGTTTTGTTTCCATCAGGATCCATCAGAAAAGACAAAGTTACCCTGAACCCAGCTGTGTGTCCATGAAGA